>NC_051154.1:290262980-290301777 GCF_013339745.2 Dermacentor silvarum
AATTTCTACGAGTTTTGACACGCTACGTTGCTAATCTGGCGACGCTGTTTTTTAGGTTGGCTTCGGGTGCTGATAGTACGTACTTTTGCGTGATTTTCCGTTATTCACGCGCGCTGCGAGTTGGTAAATACTACGAGGTGTCCCTCACGGGAAGGCATGGCCTTCGGATGTCGTCCCAATTTTCTGGTTCTTGAAACAACTCGCGATATACGAAAACGCCACAGTTTTATCGCCGTACGCTTTTACGGACGGAACAATTTAAAGAATATGCAACTACGGACAAATGCTGTGGTCGCGCGTATAGCGTGACCAAATGCTTGGTCACGCTATACGCGCGACCATTTAGTTGCAGTTGGTTGGTTAGGGCTTTCATGCGCATTTTCCCCAATGAATTATCTCATTTCAAGGTTCTGTTACTTCCGCTGCGAGACGCAAAGCGAACGTGCAAACTGGATATCGTAATGAATGTTCTACAATAGCATATTTCACGCTTTGACTGGGAATAAGCAGTATTGCCAATTTATTTTCGAAGCAATATTTAAACAGTTTTTTTCTAATTTTTCTGATGCATCATTTTTCTCCTGAATAAAAAAACCAATAAACATTCAGTGTGTTGCAGACTTTGTATCCTTATTGCATCTGTATTAACCCTCACATTAAAAGGTAATTGCACATTTCGCTTACTTCAGTGCGTCGAATTACTTTTGTTTATGCTGGTTGTAACATATCGCAGTGCTCTAAGAAACTACTTAGCCATAAACATCCTTGCCTTTTCTTGCTTCTCTGTCTCTACTTCCTGTAAAACACATGCAATAATGCGAAAAGCAGGCGAACACCTTGTTTTTATAAGCAGTAGATAACTCATTAAACAAAAGCAGATCAAAATTGTGCAGTGAAGTCAGCCGGTTGCATTCCTTCGTATGAATGATAGTATCTTTTCAAGTGTGGGTGGGTCTTGCATGTCCACAGCTCATAAAGTGAGGCGTAGGTATAGCCCATCAAGATGGAGGCAATGTTGCTAATGAGTCTGCACTTACATGTATTACTGCATAAACTCGTATAACCATATCCCATCATTACTCAATCGAGCTTGCTCTGTCATATTCACCAAAATTCTACTTATCCGAGCTTGCTCCTACTCATATTCACCAAAATTGTACTTTGCCGAGCTTGATCTGACTAATATTCACAAAGATGCTACTCAGGCAAGCTTGCACCGAGTCATATTCACCAAATATCTACTTAGCCAAGCTTGCTCCGACTTATATTCATCAAAATTCTACTCAGGTGAGCTTGCACTGAGTCATATTAACCAAAAATCTACTTGCCGAGCTTGCTTTGACTCATATTCACTAAAATTATACTTGGATCAGCTTTCCCCGACTACCACATGACAATATTCACTGAAAGTTTACTCAACTGAGCTTGCTCTTACTCGTATTCACCAAAATTCGACTCAGTCAGGCTGAAACGAAATCAGACTTACGGTTAGTTCGAAGTCTTAGTGAGCCGACGTTTGAGTGAGTTCACCGTGCTATGTATACATTACATTATGTGACCTGTGCGGTGAATAAGCAAACATTGTCTATGAGTATGTGTTGCATCGGGTGAAATAAGGACAACTGTAAACACTGCAGTTTTCTAGAGTTCAACTGGCCGTTGCATGAAAGCTTCGCCTCATGTCGATTCAAGCAAGTGCATTTGATCTGCATCATATTTTTTGCCAATGCTGCTGTCTGTCCTAACCATTACTGGGTGGCCACATTTTGTACATTTCAACACAAAGTTTAATAAATGACTGTAGTGCAATATATTAAAAAAAGATTCTTGCATCACTGCACGTATAACAATCAGAACATGACACAAACACATGCACATAAGATGCACACAAACGATAAATACATAAACAGATGAAATCAGCTAGCCACCACCTATTGAAAAAAAAAGCACAGGACTACGTATAACCATTCCCCTTGCCAGGTACATGGGCTATAGGAGAAACACACGTGCAACCTAGCAGTTACCTCGAGGTAGTAGCTATGGACGCTTTTGCATTCGCAGCTGGCCACTCAACCACTCAAGTGTGTTCAGTGTGCACTTGTACTTAGGCACACTTTTTATTGTCTGTATCTCAAAAATTTAATGTGGCTCCTCAAAATTTTGAGAATGTTTGGATTCTGAGGCTTGCAAATGTAAATATTTTTATTCCATTTTCGTTCAAGGTGAAGGCTCATACATAAGATTAGAGATATTGTCAGTGCCCCTCACTTTCTCTCAGAACATAAGTGGTCTGTTATTGAGATACTAGCAGCTTTTCAATAGCAAGAAAGGGAATCAGCTTCCCCTGTTTTCAGCATTGGGTTAATGCAGACACTTCAGGGAGGCATAAAGTTTTGCTAATACAATAGGTTCGGGAATACCAGATTAGACTGTACCTTGACACTTTCCTTGCACTTTCTTATTTTAGTCAAATAACCCAGTTTGAAATGGCTCCAGTTAGCATGCTCTAACATTGGTCTAATATAGGTTAAGAAAATGACTAGCTTAACAGACTGGGATGCTGGCTTTCATTTCCAGGAAAGGAATCATAGCACCTGCTCCAGTTGCATATGTTTTTGGTTATCAGGGGTATTCAGGGATATCAGGGTATCAGGGTTATTATTATCAGGGATATCAGGGGTTATCAGGGATAACGTGCTGAAGCAGGTAGAAGCACACGCATGCCATTAGCGGATAGTTTCGATAGCTTCTTACCTTACACTTGCCACCATGAATACAAAATTTTAGCGTTCGATTTTGTTATTAAACAAACAAACGTACTCCTAACAAGGTATTTTAATGTTAGCCGTGTGGCTACGCGGCTGCGCTACGTACTGCAGCATATTAACTTAAGCTTCTTGATACAGATTCACAGCACACTAACAGCGCAAGAAACAGGACGAGAAAATAGACGACGCCCATGTCTGCCAGCATGATACGATTCTACGTACACAAGTGACTGCAGCTCCTAAAAAAAATGTGGTGTCGGCTTTTACTCCTTCCGAAATATTCAGAGAGCACTTGTATGAATAATTACAGCACAGGCGCCGAGACGGACGAGCCAGGCTGGCGCTAAGATAAACGTTCACAACACAAATTACATTGCACGTTCAGTAATTACACACAGATCATTTGCGGCTTTGTTCAGGGGCAGACGTGAGCTTTTGGGTTGGTGCTTGCTGCTAAGTTTTGTGCAAGAATATTGCTAGGAGCAGGAACCACTAATGCGCAATCACGAGCAATACACACACACATCCGTTTTTCAGAAGCTGACGTTAATCACGGGTAGCGCGAGGGTCTCTGCGTTGACATGACGACTCCGCCGAATCCCGAATACTGCATATGCGATGACAACAGCTATAGGGGCTTGTTGATAGGTCCTCTTGTAATTTGTTTAACCGCAACACACACGAGACAGCACACAACGCTGAACGACGACCTGCGAACAGCTGTTTACGTCCGCCATTTCTCCTCGTATTGAACTTCACAAACCGCTGTTGCGCACTCCAAAACAAACTAAACTTTGAAGCGTTTTTAAATTACAAAACGCACGTATTATTTGATCCTAATAAAGAGAGGTCAATTATATTATAACGCGCACGTCTTTTTCATTACATTAAACGAAATTATGCGGCGTGTGCGACAAACTCTGGCAGCAAGCAACCCTGGGCGTCGCAGAATCGCATTGTTGACATCGCACCATGTGAAATGGCCGTTGCGAATTTCGCATCTGCGAAAATCGCAGCTGCGAAAATCGCAGTGCAAAATCGCACCATGTGAAACAGCCTTAAGTCGGGGTACTCCGAGGGCGATCGGGGCGCAGGCGTCGACGTGTTGCCTGCGACGGGCGGCCTAGCCGGGCGGTCGCCCGCGGCGTCGGAGTAGCTCCGGCCAGGTTGCACTCGGGACGGGACACGGGAGGCGGCGAGTTGTTGGCCCCTGTGTGGTGGGTTGTCCCGTGGTACGGACGAGGACGGTAGCTTGGCAGCGGGAAATGGGCAGCTCAGAGGAGGCGAGGGTCTCAGCGACCCTCCTTTCGTGCTGCCAGCTGGGGCAGCGCGGCTCTGTTGCCGCGTGAGGGCCGCAGCAGTTCAGGCAGGTGGCTTGTTTGGCCGTGCAGCCGGACGTCTTGTGGGCGCCCCTACAACGAAGGTATAACGTTGTTCGGAGGTGCAGGTCGCGGCTACATGGCCGTAGGCGCCACAGTGGTGGCACTGCCTAGGACGCGGGTGCTTTGGGAGCACAGACCGGCGCACCTTAAACAGTGCGACCTCAGCAGGGAGCTTCCTGCCCGCGAAGCGGCGGACAATGTTTCCGCCCGCACGGACGCATCCAAGTACCGCAACACCCGACTCGATGTTCACCAGCAGGACGTCGTCTCTGATGGTGCGGTCGACGCCGAAGACGTTTCCCGTGCAGGACTCGGCCGGGGCTGTCTTCGCGCGAACCGGGACGCCACATATCTCCGTGACAGCGAGGAGCGGGTCCAGTGGAGCGTCGGTGGCGGCGTCAACCGCAACTATGTCGAGTCGGAAGTTCACTCTGACCCGGTGCGCGCCAGCCACCCGCGACAGCTGTGCCGCAATCGCCTCCTGCGAGTGAGCGAGGAAGTTTGTCTTACAACACAGTGTCGCAGGGTTCCCACAAAGAGCCATCGGTGGTGGCCAAGCGAGGCGAGGGGGAGGGGGAGGGCGGTAAAGTGCGAGGGCCCCTGAAAATTGTTGCTCGTCGTGCTGTCCGCGGATGCGATCCGCCAGAACCCAGCCATATACAGCTTCGCTGTAAAAAACAAATGCTGCGCACTTTTGAAAAATAGCATGTGCCAACGGATGCATTCACTTTATATATATATATTTTTGTTTATTCATTTAGTTTGTGGGCTGTCATCTTTTGCATTTGAAAAAAAAAAAACAGACCACCCAACACCTGTGTAGTTGCTTTAAACGTTGCCAATGGTAACTAAGTGACATGCTCTGGAAATTTTATATAGATGCGCTGTTGTTTATTTACATACCTTACTTAAAAAGTGGCAAGTTGAACTTAATAAAGTATTTATTTTTCCAAAACGAAACGAAAATTTCACAAGGCTACCACGATCGAGCAACGCACATCAAGATGATGTGATCCTGCCGACATTTAGGTGGGACAGATGGTATAAGCTGCGGCAGCCAGTTTATGCCACAGGGCAAATTCTCAAACAGGAAAAGACACTTCGCGTCCGTCGAGAAATTGCCAGCACAAATACAAACAAATGGGAATATTCGCAAACTAATTCTTTCTCGCGGGAAAAGAAATGGATGTCGAAACGTTTTCTTTTGAACAATTTCTGTGTTCGTTCTCGTGGCGTGCGATGGCTGGTGTTCGGCGCTGCGCCCACTCTACGGTGGCTAGATTGGTAGGTTGGCCGACCGAGCGTAGTTCACCACTTCTCCGCATCATGACGCAGAAGTGGCGCTGCGGACAGTATAACGGCTGAGCTGCGCGCAACATCGGCTGCGCTGTGTAGACGAGCAGCGTGTTTGATAGTATCGCTGCCTCTGCTCTAGCTGTGAAGTACACGCTATTCAATGCCGTTTTGAGCAGTGTAGGCATAGCCAGAATGGGGAATTTGTTACTGTCGTCTTAGAAGACACGATATGCTGAAGTCTATTTTCTAGCTTGGCGATTGGTGATATTTATTGGTATAAACGCGACGCTCCAGCCCATTGCATTAAATACGTAGATGCATTTTTCCATGCATAAAACAATATTTTAGTGGTTTTATACGGTATATTGAAACGTGTTTACGTGATATTTAGTGAGTTCTAATGTTTCAATTTCGAGAAATCTAGCAATTGTGTTTATTGCTGCCTCAGTTACGGTATTTAAATTGCTACGAGACGAATTGTGCTGGTAAGCGCATATGGTTCACTGTTTGGTTGCAATAAAATAAAGCAATACGTCTTGGGCTAGATTCATGAATATATTTAAAATACAAGAAACGCTCTCATACCTTGAGTCAGCAAACGCACCAACATAAATAGCCTAGCGCCAGCAAGGTCGCAACGTTGGTCCACCACATCATAACATTATTCACAGCACACGCCTCCGCTTCAGATGATTCCTCTTCTCCTTGTTGCTCTCGCGCGCCATGTTCTTGCCCTTGACAAGAAAGTAAAGGCGTATAATGGAAAAGAACTTCACAACATCGTTTGTGAGCTCTTTCTTGTGCTGCTCACAGCCGATCAAATTAGGAGGATTCAGCTGCAGAAAGGATGCAAAGTCGGCGATACTGTTCCTTCGTAACTCATTTAAACTCAAGCACAGTTTGAAGGCGTTTTCGAGCGATGCTACCAGTTTTTTTAGTGCTTCAGAAGGGAGCAACAGCCCTGACCTATACTCATTCTGTTGAATTCAGTAATATCCCTGAGCAATCGCAGCAATTGGTTCTTTGCAGGAACTTCCTTGCTACATAGCCTTCTATATGAATATAAGCCTAGAGTCAATTTTCTTTTCCCTGTAGCAGCGCAGCGGTGCTCGATGTCGCAGGCGCTGAGCACCTCAAGTGCAGCCTGCAAGAAGAAGAAGTAGTTTATTGATGTGAAAAAGTAGAGAGGTCGGCCGGAATATGGAGCCTGCAAATTTACCATGTCGAGAAACTCATCGACGTACGCTTTTTGGCTTACCGCTTGCTCATTAACATCGCCGATACTGAGAAAGTTGCTGAGCAGCCCGGGGCGAACATTTCCACTATCAGACAGCGGAACATTTCCGCTGTCTTTCTGACAAATTTAGAGCATGAAGCCCGACTTGCAGTTCGGAGCGAAACAGTAAGTCTCCTTGGTGGTATTAATTGGTGGAGAAATGCCGCCGCTAATCTCTCCGGTCATTTTTCCGACCTGGAACGTTCCACATCGTTTAGGAACTTGCAGACAGTACGAGAGAGGCGGAGCTCTTCACCTTTGAAACTGACACGAACAGAAGACATACAACTATTCCAATACGGGCTTTATTTATTATTATTATTTTTTTTGCTCGCCGCCAGCCCCCTGCAGCAGACGACGCGCGCTGCGGAACCGTTCTACAGACTGCAGCGCCAATTTTGCGTCATGACGCGGAGAAGCGGTCAACTATACGCTCCAGATGCGCCGGTCGGCACACCTACCCGGCACAGAGTTTAAGAAATAAATCAATGTCTGTTAACTTGTTAACTTAAGCTCAATGGAACATATCCCCTGTGGGCATGGGGACCTGTAACGCTTCCTTGAACTGCCCTTGTCATACGTGGGACCCAAAGAGACAAAATCAACAGCCCTTCCTCTGTCGAGAAAATGGGGGTACGATACAGACCTGCGTGCAAGCGATTTTCACCACTTGTGAAGACGAAAAGAAAAATGCTCGCGCTACGCGTGGTGGCTGCACGAGATGGTTGCAACCGTCTCCAGCTCTCGAATAGCAGTTCACCCGTTCCAAGAGTGTTCCAGGGATACCGTGTCCTGCTTGTCACCGTGGGCTCCCACTTTCCAGCGCTGTTGGCAAAAGGTTAGCAAAAGCAAAAGGTAACCGAGGTACGAACGCTTCTTTCCTCCAAGTCTCATTTTAAGTGAGCACCACAGCCCGCACTGTGCCACCCTGAGTGGAACCAACCATGCCTGCGATAGATTGAGCATTAGGAGGGAGCTTTAGCTCGGGCCCAACTCTGATGCCACCTATTCAGAGACATGAAAAAAGCAGAAACGCTTTTCTTAGATAACCGCTTCACCTATTTCAATTAAATGTGTTGCATTTGAGAGAGAAGGTTAAATTGTAGTGATAGTCGGAAACGGAATTTCAATTAAGGGCATGCATTTTTGAAAAATAATTTTAAAAAATTTGTAGCTCTGGACCAAGAATAAATATCGCAGTTCTGTAAACTGCATCCATTGTGTCATCCAAAGCGCACAAGTTTGATATGCCAGTTTATATCTTACGTGAATTTGTTAAATTGTTTGCAGTCGTTTTTCAAAAGCGTTACTCGCATATTGTTCTCTTTTTTGAGAGCCACGTGTAATATATGAACTTTGTCCACTTCAGATGTACTATTAGGTACACTTTACAGAACTGTGATATCATTTATCGTTTCCGAGTTAGAGTCGTAACATGACACTCTCGTTTTGTGAGAATGTGCGATTCTTACCAATTTTACTTCAAAAGTGGACGCATAAATCAAATAGTTGCTACACAAGGTCACTATACTTTAACCTTTTCTTTTGAATGCAACAAACTACATCAAATTTGGAGGAGTGGTGGCCGAGACATACGATTTCTCCTTTCCCATGTATTTAGATACGACCCCCCCCCCCCCGACTAACGTTTCCTCTTAATACTAATCTTTGCAAGAAATAACCTCACTTTTAACGTCATAGACTGCGGGGAATTCATATCGCAAGCCACTTCTAGTTACAGGTTATTTTGTGCTAGCTACGTACATGAAAGCAATAAGCGTAAGGCGTTACTTATAATACCAACATACCTAAGTATTTTGCACTTTTAATGCTAAATTAATGGATATTATTCAGCTACAGTTTGCGAAAAGTTTGATGCATTCAGTGCTATGCTGAAATATATCTTTACTCTAAAGTTTCATGGAGCCTTTCGCTCACGAGCATGCAGACCGCTCTGCAAGTAGACTAGGCCTAACAGATTTGCGTTGAGTACCTATGGAACGTATCCTTTATCAACAAACACCTCTAAGAAAACACAATCCGTGGCCAGATAAATGAAACAGTTAAATGAGCTGCCTAATTATGCCTATATTTTAGGCATCACTTCTCACGTCTTTTTATTACCTTCAGACATGAGTTATAACGGACTGGCCGCAAACCTGCCAAAACTTTATTAGTTTGCGATATCGCGCTGGTTACATCAATGCAAAGAAGAAAAAAATTGTTCAAGTTTTAGTGACCAATACATCGTAATGTAAGAGTAGTTGAATCTCGAATCAGTGTAAATGCCAATCATCTCCATTCGTCTCCATGAATAATTTGGGTGGAACTCACAAGCTGAGCATTCGTAAGAGTTGTCTGCCAGTGGACGGTTGTCCTTGCTGATTTCGCAACATGGCGGTTGTTAGTACATTCTCTACGAACAGTTCTAGCCGCAGAACTGTGTTGCGAACGCTTTAATGTTTCGGCGCCCCAGGTTGCTATAATAAGTTCCGAAGATACAAGATAAACTATCAAAAAAGCAGCACTTTCGCCCAAAATGCGAAGCATCGATTGCGCTAGCAAATTAGTAGACAGCTATACGAAGGAAGGATAGCAGGTCTATCGACCGTATAAACTTGGAGTATTCGTTTACTAACTAAATTAGCAACCATGGTGTCAGCGCCCACAGGCAAACATGAACACATGACAATCGATGACCGCGAACACTCGCTGTCAAAACGCTGGCGTCAGATAGCGCTGCAGCAGCAGCGAGCGAAGTGTCCTTCGTGCTGTGTATCGGTTTAATGCAAAATGAGCGACGAGAACACCGGACGCACAAAAGTATCAGCCACCCGCTGATCGCTTTCAAGATAAGTCGCGCGCGACGGCGCGCGGCCATGCAAAGTACGCAGTTTGTGCCCGTGTAAACGCCACCTGCCCTCCTGCCCGCGCTGCCTTCTCGCTTCCCTCCGTGCGCGCGAGAGATTGAGCCGCGATGGACGATTGATTACCCATGCGCACGGTCGCGAAATACGCAGTTGCTGACGGAGAACAAGGCCGCCGCCCCTTCCTAAGCCCCCCCCCCATCCCCGCGGTCTTTCACGCAATGGAAAACGGCGCGTCACCTTTTAGCTTCCCTCTCTTGCGGACCCCAGATTGAGTCGCGATCGTCGGCCCCTCTCACGCGCTTTCACTTGCACATTGAGCTTCCGGCGCGAGGCAACGGTCTTATCATCCATGGACTATACACGAAACAACGCGGTGGCGGCGACTGCAGAAATGACCTTGCAGTGTCCATATAATTGCTACCACAAAAAAGGTTGATGAGAAAGAGAAGAGTGCCAATGCGCCCGTGGTGGTGAAAGCCCCAGCAGGACGACCTTTCCTTGAAATGAAGTAGTGCTTACAATAAAGTTTTGCGTCTGGTTATTTCTCGCATGGAAGTGAAATGAATCCACATTATGTAAAAAATCGAGATCGCTTCACATATTGCTCAATATCTGTGGTACTTCTCTAGTATATATATCACGCAACTACCACAATTACGTCGTGTACTCAAGTGTGCGCACGATGTCAGTAGTCGTTATACTTGGAAAACAGCACTGAATACGGTTGCGGCTTAGCACGTTTCTTGTATTGTTTTTCGCAAGAACTTGTGTCTTATTCTTAATCTCCGGCCTAACACTGACAAGAATTATTGCACCCAGAGGGCGTCCCTGCTGATCATGGGCCTCAACAGGGATAAGGTGGCAAACGCCGGCAATGTTTGTTTGTGGTGGCGCTGGCTAACACTCCCAGGGTTCATTCTAGTAGTGAAAACATAAACACCCCAGAAAGGGGATGGGAAAACGAAGCCGCGGAAGCTCAATGGTAAGAGCATCGCACGCATAAATCGAAGACGTGGGATTGTTCCCCACCTGTGGCAAGTTGTTTTTTGATCCACTTTATTTGCCATTAATTTATCATTCTTTAAATTCAATTCGGAAAAAGTGCAATTTCACCTATGTTGTCCCTGGTGTCTATGTTCGTTGGCTTAGTATTTCAGGTCATCGTGTCATATATACTTTGGCTCACGGGAAAAACCTTGTAATTGTTCAAAGTCAACAAAAATAAATATAAAAATAAATACATAGATAAACGTCTACTGAAACTTCCAACGATTGGTACGATATCCGCCAATACGTTTCTTCTTTATAAATGATACCAACCCCCCCCCCCCCCCCCCCCCCGGTGTTATTAATGACAAACCAAACTTCCTACCACGCACTGGTCTTACTATTTTTTTCAGCGGTTTATGCAGAACTTTGGATGTGTTCGGCGAAGCCGACAACTCGAAGCCGGATATTTTTTTTATTTTTTTTTCGAAGGTCGTGCTCGATTGCGTTTGACATTAAATCACACAACTTTCTGTATAGGCACATATGTAGCACTATCTCTCATTAGCAGTGTTTTATCTAACTGTGTGAAGTTGAATGGGCATCTATTATTACCGCTTAAGTCATTCTGTCTTCAGGCGTAAAATATTGGCTACACTTTAACTAGACATTCAGGAACAACACAAGCTAAAACTCGTAGACTTCCACTCACATGGATACTATAAGAACGGGAATCAATGTTTTAGGGCATGCTTCGTACGTTCTCATGTATACACGGAGAAGGGACAAAGTGTAAAGAATTTGGAAACAACTTAAAAAATACGGAATGCGCAACTAAAACTGGAGTGATAAACTTATCTACTTACGCAGCATCCTTGCGTGTTTCGTATACGCAGCAGATTTAGAAGCTGAACATTGTTGACTTACTGGCTTACCATAAATTTGAACGGCGTGATGACTGGAACCCTTTGCAATTTTTTAAGGCTAGCGGTGATGTCGAGCTTCAAAAAGCGCGTCACTTACATTGTGCAAATACTCTATGCGTAATGCTCCAACTGCTCTCTCATTTCCATGAAACTGAAGAAATGCAGAAGAGTATCCTCCAGAGCACTGCACGGGTCTTTTTGCGTACTCGCCAGTGCGGCCTGCCACAGTCACATATCTTCACAAAAGCGTGCATACGACCTCAGTCGCAAAGGCGGTTTCGGTATATCAAGCTTCATTTTTCTGATAGTGTAAGCAGGGCAGTGTGCAGAAACACGGATAAAGAAGGGATACATTCATTGTTCATGTTTTTTTGCGTGCTGTCCTGCCTATACTTACCCCATGAACCAAATAAACCAAAGTCCTGTATTTTTTTTTCATGCAGTCTTTCCTTTTTACTCCACTCCTTTTTTATCGCTTATATTCAAAGAATCTTTGGGGATTGTGTTGGTCGCGGTAATCACTTGTTTGCCCTCTATACGTGGGTTCGTGTGCAGTGTAGATGGAAGAAAAGTGTATATAAAAGTCATTGTGATAGAAGATAAGCAACAGTGTTCTAAAGAGAGATTTGCCAGGCTGAAAACAAAGTATCGACAAGGCGTCATATTTGCCTGACGAAGACGCGTGCTCTTGTCGAAACGGTGGCTTATTCCAAAGGCATCCCTTGTTGATAGTTTTCACTCGCCATCTTCTAGTGAACATCTAGCAATGCAATTGATTTTTTTTCATCGCATTCGTCAATAAACAGCCAACACAATTTTAAAAAAGAAACACGTGTCACTTGCTGAGAAAGTGTTGCGCAGTCACGTGCAAGAAAGATATTGGCGGCTAATGTGCAGGAAGTGCTGGTGCGAATGGTTGGTTGCATTCCCGTTGAGTCCTTCTGGCTCCATTGTTTCTTCCTGTGATAAAATATCCATGTAGAAGTTTTAGAACAATGTGGAACTTTAGGCAGAAGAAAATAATACAAGGATAAAAACACTACGAGTTCACCAGCATCATCTTGTTAAAGGCTTTAAGACTACTTCCAGATATAGCGCAAAAAAGAACCCATACACACGAAAAATACACAGACTGCATCTAGAAGCTCTATATCAGGAAGTATCTGTTAGACCAACTAGCCCAGCAGACGGTCCTTGTTAAGAGTAAGTCTTGACCTCTAACACACAATTGAATCAGTAGTGTTTTAAAAAAAATCGCAGTTTCGCCCGAAAGGGGAAGCATCGATTGTGATAGCAAATTAGTAGAGAGCTAAGCGAAGCAAGGATAGCAATTAATTAGGCCGTGTAAAGTTGTAAACATTCGCTTAGTAACTAAATTGGCGATCACGATGTCTCGCGCGCACAGGTAAACATGAATACATGTCGCTCGATGACCGTGGAAAGTCGCTGTGAAAACGCCGGAGTTAGAAAGCACGCCAGCAGCAGTGGGCAAATTGACCTTCACGCCGTCTCTCGTCTCACTTCATCGCGAACTAAACGTCGAAAGAGGAGCACATACGAAGCTACCGGCACTCGGCGCATGCACTTTGTCCCCATCGCAGATGGCTTGAAGATGAGGGCCGCGCGGGCGCACACATTCGCGCGCATCGCAGATCGTTTTCAAGATAATGCGCGGCCGCGCGGTGAGCAGCAGCCGACGGAGCAGAACGCAACCCCCGCCCTCCCTCTTCGTCGCCTTGTCTCCGTGCCTGGCGTGCAGGAAAGACGACCACGCTCTTCCGGCCTGGCATCCTCCCTCGCGTTGACTTAAGCCGCGATAGCTGACTTCACTCGCACACATAGCATACGGCGCGCGGCGACGCTTTTATCGCCGTTGGACTTTATACGTACGGAACCTCAAAGCGACGGCGATTACGACGACGGCGATGGCGACGTCGACGGCAGAAATGCGCTTGGTGTGTGCATATAACTGCTATCGCAATAAAAACAAGAACAACCTTTTAGTAGCGTAGTAATTTTATTTTTGTTTTGCATCGGTGCAGGTGGGAGAAAGTATTTTGTTTCTTATGGTCCTCCCCAGCTTCCTCTCTTCATAATATATCTCTACCCTCCACCCCCCACCCCCTTCTGTCTGCTTTATGATAACACTTTCTCTGGACCACATTTTCCCCTACATTTTACGGAGAAACATTGTTTTTACCTTGGCCTCCACAGCAGTGTCTCGTGAGGTCTCATAAAAGCATTCGCAGTTTCGCCCGAAAGGCGAGGCATCAATTACAATAGGAAATTAGTAGAGCTGTATGGAGTAAGGACCGCAGTTTTATCGGCTGTACAAACTTGGACACATTCGCTCACCAACTGAACTAAGAAGCATGGTGTCAGCGCGCTCAAGCAAACATTAATATATCACACCCGATGACCGCAAACAACCGCTGTCAAAACGCTGGCGTGAGCAAGCGCGCCAGCAGCAGCGAGCGAAATTTCGTGCGGTCTATCGCTTCAATGGAAACTGTCCGGTGAAAGCACAGCCCGTAAAAAGGTAGGAGCCGTGTTGCAGATCGTTTCAAGATTCGGTGCGCGCGACCGGCCGCCGCCGCTTAAAGTACGCTGTTGCTCGCAGAGCAGAAGCCCCTCCCGCACTCCCTTCCCGCTTTCCTCCTTTCGCTTGCGAGATTCCAGTTCCCCTTGCGCCCGGTCGCAAGATACCCATTTCGCGCCGCAGCACAATGTCGCCACCCCTTCCCTTCCTTCCATCCCCCCACGGCTTTTCGCTCAACGGAAGCCGCGCTTGCTTTCCGCCGTGCGTTCGCTATCCATGAGAGCACGCGTCCCTCACATGCTTTCACGCGCGCATACAGCCTAGACTGCGCGGCGACAATTTTATCGCCCTTGGACTCTAATTATACGGAACCTCCCGGTGACAGCGACGACGAGGTTGACGGTAGAAATCCGCTTGGAGTGTCCATAGAATTGCTATCGCAATAATAATTTAAAAAACTGGAATGGACAGAGTTATTCATGTCGAAAATGTCGAATTTGCCTATGTTCTCTTGAAAATTCCTATGAAGTGCTTTGCTCCTGTGTTCATGTACAGGGTCGACCACATCTAAGGTGAACACCTAATTAGTATTGAAGGTGGTAAAACTACAGCGTTTATTCTATTTCACGAGTGAAATGTTCGTTATACGGTGTGTAATCATGGTTTCGATGAACACAATGACTTTTCAAAATTATGTACTGAACATCAGCTTCTATGATGTCTTGAATACTAGTGAGGTGTTCACCTTAGATGTGGTCGACCCTGTACATTGATTTGCCCTCAAATGAACGTCTAGTTTTTTTTAATCTTTATTTCATAACATACTTATAGTTACCCCAAAACCTAGTAGGGTTCCCGAAGTGCTGCTTTGTGTGTGGCAGCAAATGGGCATTAGCCATAATTGCTGGGCTTTACGTTTGCGTATGGGACAAGTTATAACCGCTCAGACAAGTACCACTGAGAAACCCATGCCCTTCTGTTGCACAAGCGGCTTCGCAACTTCTGCCGAGAAAGTTCCGTCCAAATTGTGTAGCGATCTACGCCAAATTATTATTCCGTCATTTAGCACCTGGCGCTTGCTGTTTCGACCACAGTAGAATATGCATTTTTTATGTTGTCGTTGCCCTTCTCCTAAATGTGACTACAGCGTGACTGAACGCGAAGTTCTTTTACGAGTGAGTGCTGAGACGAGGTATAACCAGTGGTATCGTTTCTCATTTTCAGAGGAAGACATCACGGCAGAGGTAGCCCACATTCTCGGATTCTAACTGTGTATGGCAGTGAAGGCCATGCGAGCAACAAAGTTCTGTACAGCGCATCAAAACAAGTTCCGGCGAAAAAAAAATCATATACCAATTCGGTCGAGCCCATACTGGACTGCCCTGACATCAGGGATGCCTTCTACTTGAACCTCTACGAATTAGTCATCGACAAACCATCTGGTGGTGTGCGCCGAAAGGGCATGTGAAATAACTGGAATGCCTCCTTTGTTAAACTGGTGACTGGACGTACCACCCCTACGGAATACGTCTGCTTTTAAAGACTATAGTCTTTCTTGGGGAACTTAAATGCTGAAAATTTGGTCTGTCTGTCTGTTCGTCTGTCTGTCACCCGATTCAGCCACCCGGCCAAAGTTGGACCACTTGCTTACCGCCCACACTACTTAAACTGGTACGGCTGTTCATACTTGTGAACGGTATCGATCACAAAGTAAATATTACGCATATCTGAGGCGCAACATCACTAGGTAAGTATTAGGAGGTGTGTTCCTTTAATAGAAAATACATAGATACGTAACTCTAAAGACCCTAGTTCCTTAAGCTGCGCTGAAAATGCCATGCTATGTGCGCCGACGAACGACGTTCCCCGACTGCGCGCCGACGAGCGCCCTCTGCCATTGAGGAAGGAAACCCTCTGCACAAGCTCATGTTTCCCGATGTATTGCCAGATGGCGTCCATGTCTCACGCAGCGCCTCCTCAATTTTATCAATGCCAGCCAGATGCGGCCGATTCACCATAAAGGAAGCGCTCTCTGAGGCAGGGCAAAACATAAATGGCCGCTTGATGAAATAATGCGGTAAAATGAAATCTGTTCAAACAAACCTCCATTGCATTTATCATGCCAGGACGGAAATGGTACGAGAACAGCATCACGGGTGGCCGCGGGTCAGACCAGCACTCATGTAGTACGGCCGGCAGAAGACTATCGTCTTTCGACGACGTTTGCAGCGAAGCACGCAGATACGCGGCAATTTTTTTTCTGCCTTTTTCTTTCTCTGGGGTTTTACGTGCCAAAACCAGTTCTGATTATGAGGAACGCCGTAGTGGAGGGCTCCGGATTAATTTTGACCACCTGGGGTTCTTTAACGTGCACTACAACGTAAGCACACGGGCGTTTTTGTATTTCGCCTCCATCGAAATGCGGCTGCCGCGGTCGTGATTCGATCCCGCAATCTCGTGCTCAGCAGCGCAACGCCTTAGCTGACTGGGCCACGCTGCTGGGTGGAATACGTCTGCTCAACCTCCTGGTGTGCTATTGGGTCATGTAACTCTGATGGTCAAAATGTCTCGCGTTGACGAAAACAGACGACGAACACGGACCTCTGCATTTGTTCATTTTGTTAGAATGCGCGACAATATTTTCTTACTTTTTGCGAAGCCATAGCTTTAGCGCAAATTTTTAGTGGCGCTTTGTTTTTTTTGTCATGTCCACATCTGATTTTATGTGATCATGTATAACAGCATTGCCCATATGACTGTTTCCCATTTGCAGTGCTGTCACCTCAGTCACGGTGGTCTCAGGCACATGATGAGTTGGTTTTAACTCGTAAGACTTGATTAAAAACGAGTTTTTAAGCCTAATTTCTTGTTAAAGTAAAACGCGGTTAGCACACCAGATAACGCACGCTTGGGTGGTGCGTGTGAATTCCTATAAAAAAATACAGGGGCGCTATAACGTAAATCATGCTTTCAAGAGCCAAACTCTTGACGTCAAATTTACGTAACCACCGACGCAAGCATCGGGCGGTGACCCGCAGCGTTGTCTGAACAACCCAATCAAACACTCTCCTCGTTTATAACAGGTCACCTGTGTTCGCTTTCAAAACCAATAACATTGTCTGCACTCAGCGGATTTTCTTTACTAATTGGCTGACAAGAGGCGAGGAGCACGCTCTAGTGGAGAGGATTTCGATGGGGCCGAACCAGAACAGTGAAAATAGATAACTGCATGAAGAGGGTATTGCCGGCGTCTACGACTCGCCGTACTTCGCTTGCCGTGCATGGCTGCTCGAAAATTGCGGCGGCACGCAACGGAAGGATAAGAATGCCGCTAAAACGGATCCTTAGCAAGGAAGAGTTGGCAGAGTGATGTCGTATACATGCTGAAAGGGCTCGATAACGTTTCAGTGCCACGCAAAAAGGTTTATCATGCGCAAATAAATACATGTTGACCGGCAGGTGCAAGTAGCGAGGGCCTGAGTGATCGGCGGGCAGCCATCTTCTATTCCTTTCGGAACGGGGCAGTCTCTGGCTATTCAGAAGAATTTTCGGTTTTGTTCGGCATATTAATGAATTTTTTTCGCATACACGTCACTTTGACGTGGTGAGTTTTCGCGGTTTTGCGACTTCGCGTGACAGACAGCCGAAGTGGGCGTAGCCAGAAAACATTGTTCATATTAGAAAGATTTTAACTGCGCTATGAACAGGGACAAAGAATGACGAAATAGACAACACGTGCGCAGACTCACAACTAACTTTTAATGTGTGAAAGATGACATATATACAGTGAGGATAACAAAACAACATGATCTGATTGGCAAGACATGGTCACATGTACACTTCAATCATAGTCTCGCGCCTAGATATTGCACTTCGCAATCTGCAAGCGCCACCGACGGATCACTGATGCATCCACAAGTTTCCTTATTTGCATACGCCTCGAACATCTCCCGCTTGATGCGATCCTTATGGCGATAAAAGATCTTAGTTTTTTTCAGTAGCGGTCGGCACGCCTTGTTTGTCTCCTTTGTCACCGCTACTAACGTCAAATTAATCCGGAGTCCCCCACTACGGCGTGCCTCATAATAAATCGTGGTTTCGGCACGTGAAACACCAGAATTTAATTCAATTCCGGAAATTATCTTAAAATATAAATTATCTAACATAACACACGACACTTGTGCCGTATGACTATAGAATAAAATGGAGCGCAGTTGAAGGGAACATTGTGAAGATATTATGACTTTTGTGAACATATTATGACTTTTCGACCGCCCTCATCATACAAACGCCACGTAGCGCTAGTTAAGCAATATTCTGTCGCCCTTCGTTATGCTTCTGGCATTTGAACAGACACCTCTCGCACTTTTGACGCGTCTTTTAAATGCGAAGAATTTATTTGAATTGTTGGAGCCAAGGTCAAACAAGAGGACTTCCAAGGTAAAAGAGGTTGTCGGCGATGCGCGCACCACCATGTGGCCGCTCGACGCTATACCTGGTAGCGAAGCAGCCACAGAAGCCCACACCAATGTAAATATACCTGGTACGCCTGCTACGCGCTAAGCGCGTCCTGGAGGACCTTAATAAAGTTTTTCCAGTCCAGTCCAGGGAAGTATCCATAGAAGCCCATACCATGCAAGGTAAAAATACCTCGTAGCGAAGCATCCATATATAGAAGCCCAGATCACAACATGGTGGTTTATTAGCGGTTAATGGGGCTTAGCGCCATCTGTGGGAAGAGGGAACACTTGCGACGAAACAAAAAATGAAGTGACGCCATATCCGTTAAAAAAGAGGAAGTGTATAAGCATGTTTATTAGACGGCACTTGAAGCGGCGCAAAGGCGACAGTCCAAAAGCGCAGCACGGACTCTCAGCACGGGCGGCGCTCGTGAGCTGAAGAAAACGACCCACTAGAAGGTACTGGAAAAGGAGACCCACTTCAAGGCGCTGGAGCGGACGACCCACTTAAGAGTTGCAACGCTTCGCTACAATTACCCCGGGTGTGAAAAGGGAGCCGCCCGGCGACTTAACAGGTTGTCACCATGAGTGGGTCATGGTATATCTTGAGGCGCTCCACATTGACGATGTCGCGCGCTCGACGGCGCATGTCCGTAGATGGTTCAACGGGTTCGATGAGGTAATTTACTGGGGACGTGCGTTCGACGACACGGTGGGGGCCTTCGTATTTGGGCAGCAGTTTCGAAGAGAGTCCAGGTGCGGTGGTAGGGACTGAGAGCCAGACGAGCGCCCCAGGGAAAAACGTGGGCGCAGAAGTTGTGGTGTCACCGCGAATGCTCTTCTGACGCTCTTGTTCATTTGTAGCAAAGGTCCGGGCAAGGTCGCGACTCTCTTCAGCATGTCTGGCTGTGGCAGATATAGGCGTATACTCAGACGTGTCTAACTTCTATGTAAGGATCGTGTCGATCGTGTGCGACGGGTGGCGGCCGTACAATAAGAAGAACGATGAGAAGCCAGTAGTACTCTGAGGGGCGGTATTGTAGGCGCAGGTGACGAAGGCAGAATAGTATCCCAATTTGTGTGGTCGGCGGCGATGTACATTGAGAGCATGTTACCGAGCATGCGGTTAAATCGCTCTGTGAGACCGTTTGTCTGTGGGGGGTAAGCAGTAGTTTTGCGGTGAACGACGTGACACTCATTGAGAATGGCTTCGACGACTATTGACAAGACACGGCCTCGATCGCCGAGTAGCACTTGGGGTGCACCGTGACGCAGTATGAATCGATGGAGCAGCAAGGAGGCAACATCTCGTGTTGTAGCCGCTGGAAGGGCGGCAGTTTCGGCGTATCGCGTGAGATGGTCAAGAGCAACGATAGCCCAGCGGTTACCAGCCGACGTCAGAGGAAGAGGTCCGTATATATCGATGCCAACGCACCCAAACGGCCAGTAAGGACAAGGTAAAGGTTGTAGACCTGCTGGCTAGAGGTTCGGCGAAGATTTCCGGCGCTGACAATCGAGGAAGGAGCGAACAAATTACTGCCCGTACCGGTACATTCCCCGACAAAAGTACCGTTTTCGAATTCGGTGCTAAGTTTTGTATATCCCAGAGTGTGCACACTGCAGATCATAGTGTAACGATTCGCATATTTTAGAACGGAGACTGCGGGTACTACCAGTAACCACTGGCGGCCGTCGGCGCTGTTAATTGCGTCGGTGAAGTAGCTCGACGCGAATGGCGAAATGGCGGGGCTTGACGATGCAATGCGCGAGTGGGTTGTGTTGCCGACGGATCAGTGAGCAAGTCTATCAGCGAGACAATCCATTGGTCCTTGCGCTGTTCTGTAAGCGATGATGTGAAGTCGATGGAAGAAACGGCCAGCTGAGTTCCGGAGCAGCGGGCTTTGTCGTCGGGTAAGGGGGAGCGCGAGAGGGCGTGGACGTTGGCATGTTGGCGTCCGTTGCGGTAGAGCACGCGGATGTGGTAGTCCTGCAGACGAAGTGCCCAACTGGCGAGACGGCCTAAGGGATCCTTCAATGACGACAACCAGCATAGTGCATGGTGGTTCAGTACGACATCGAACGGGCGACCATACATATAAGGGACAAACTTCGTAAGGGTCCAGATGATCGCCAGGCATTCTTTTTCGGAGACGGTGTAGCTGGCCTCGGCTTTAGTAAGCGTAAGACTTGCATACGCCACGACATATTCAGGGTAACCCTTGGCTTGCGCTGCTCAAGGACAGCGCAAGGCCAACACCGCTGGCGTCCTGTGTGGAGCTCTGTGGGGGCCGTAGGGTCTTAGTGGCGTAGTATGGGCGGAGACGTCAACAAACGACGGAGCTTTACGAACGCGTCCTCCACACTGACGGCCACGAGTCGAGGGGCCCCTTACTGCAAGGAGCTTCGTCAGTGGTGATACAATAGTGGCGAAGTTTCAAATGAACCATCGAAAGTAGGAACACAGTCCTAAGAAACTGCCCAGTTCTTTAACGGACGTAGGTCTGGGAACCTGGCTACGGCCCGAAGCTTGGCTGGATTTGGGAGAATTCCATCCTTGGACACGACGTAGCCCAGTATCACCAGCTGCCGTGCTGCAAATCGGCACTTCTTTAGGTTCAAACTGTAGGCTGGCGTTGCTCAAACGCGTCAAAACATAGCCGGAGGCGTTGAAGATGCGTGGAGAAGTCCGGAGCGAAAACGACGATTTCATCGAGGTAGCACAACGCACGTGTTCCATTTCAGGTTGCGCCAGACGGTATCCATCATGCTCTCGAAGGTCGCGGGCGCATACACAGTCCGAACGGCATGACGTGAATTCGTACAAGCCGTCAGCGTGACGAATGGCTGTCTTCGGTCGAGCGTCCTCAGCGATAGGGACTTGCCAGTACCCTGAGCGCAAATTGAGGGATAAAAAGAATTGAGCCCGTTGCAGGCTGTCATCGCGTCTATTCGTGGCAGCGGATAGACGTCCTTGCGGGTTATCTTGTTGAGCCGTCGGTAGTCCACAAAGAAACCGTACGGAGCCGTCTTTCTTCGCAACAAGAACGACCGGAGACGCCCTGGGACTGTTTGATGGTCAAATAACATCCCGGTCGAAGCATTCATCGACTTGCTCGTTAATTACACGACGCTCTGCAGGAGATAGATACGCGATATGGACGTTGCCGCAGTGGCGGTTGGAGCCAGTGTCGATGCATGCGTGACAGTGGACGTGCGGCCCACGGAGGTCTGCGCGACATCGAAAGATGGGCGAAATTGTTCCAACAGGCACAGAAGCTGTGAACGCTGGACCGGCGTAAGGTTTTCATCGATGACGAGCCAAATACGTCTTCGGGCGACGAAATCAGACTTCGAAACAGCACTGAGCGTACAGGAGCTGGGCCAGTCTGTGTCATCGGGTGCGTCCACAACTGTGCGTCTTCGAGGGGTCCCACTCTGCCGAGACATTCCCCTCGCAGAAAGGTGACAGTATGTGGGGATGCTAACAAAAATAGCGCTGCTTCACTGTGAGTGATTCGCACTGTCGCAAGCGCACCAACAATCCTTGTTAGTGCGAACGCGGTCAGATGGCGAAAGGAGTGCAATGGTGTGGCATAGACCGTGCATAGAACACTGCACAGCCGCTGACGCGTTCGGAGGCACTTGGGTATCGTCTGTGACGAGTATCTTCTTCGAAAGCGATGGTCTGTCTGCCGGCGTCATCTCTGAGAACGGCGAGAGTTCTATTTCGGCGGGTGTGCAATGAATGACGGCATTGTGGCGGGAGAGAAAATCCCATCCCAGGATGATGTCGTGCGAGCAAGCAGGAATGATGATGAATTCGACGGCATACATGGCGTCCTGAATGACTACGCGAGCTGTGCATACTGCTGTTGGGTGAATACTTTGGGCGCTAGCCGTACGAAGGGATAGCCCCGAAAGTTGCGTCGTCTACTTTTCGAGGAAACGGCTAAGTGTGGCGTCCATAACGGATACGGCGGCTCCAGTATCAATAAGGGCAGATGCGCGAACACCGTCTACAAACACGTCTATTATGTTCGAAGGTCTCTGCTGAGGGCTTTCACAGTTCGATAGTGTCGCAGCCTTGCCTCGTGGACTGCGACGTCTAGTTTTCCCGATCTCGTGCGACCTGACGTGGCCGCATCGGCGACAATGAGCGACGTCGTGGAGACGGTGAACGGCGGGTAGATGGCACTCGAAGCAGCGCAAGGGCGACTGTCCAAAAAGCGCAGCACGGACTCTCAGCACGAGCTGCGCTTGAGAGCCGAAGGAACGACCCACTAGAAGGTACTGGCGAGGGAGACCCACTTCAAGGCGCTGGAGCGAACGACCCACTACAGAGTTCCATGCTTCACTACAAAACTAATGACATATCCATCAGTCAAGACTATTCCCCCGGAACCTGCGTAGCTCGAAAGAACTAGTGAATTTGCTCGTAGCCAACCACAATCATCTTTGTCCGAACTGCGTTACAACAAACTATTTTTAAACAAACAATGCTTCATGTATAATCATGCCTCCGATAAGGTTGAAGAAATCGAGCTACGCGCACGGCCTGCCATTGCTGCACACAATTCTGGCACTTAAAGCTAGGAAAGCGCGAGGGTGATGTGCACTGAAGCTGTCCTCGTGTGTCCGTTCTTTTTACTAATGCAAGAAGCGTCTTAAACAATAATAACTATCATCTGCAATAGAGACATTTTCTGCTCATATCATCGCACTGACCGATACGTGGCTTCATAACGTTCAAGATGTGGAAATCTTCCAAGATGCATACCGTTTCTGTATTTATCGTTCTGACAGAGATGTGCGCCGTGGTGGCGGTGTGCTCGTCACTGTCTCTAAAGATTTTTCATCATCGCGCATTGACGTCAACAGTAACCTAGAAATCATCTGGGTGCCTTTAATAATTGGCCATAAAAATATAGTCATTGGCATTTGTTACCGTCCTCCCACATACACCAATTCTTTGTCCCGGAACTTCATGACAGTATTAATGATATTGTCTCACGTTTTCCTTATCCCCCATATTTTTATTCGGTGACTTTACATTCCTAACATAATGTGGAACACAGAAGCAGCTGTTATGGCGCCATTTTCCTCTCAAGCTCACAATTTTTTAGAACTATCCTCTACGTTTTCATTATCTACTAGAATCACGACTGTCTTGGCCAACACCCTTGATCTATCCTTACAACTAGACCTGACCTGTTTCTAGCATTTCCTATTTACCAGGTATACATGAACACTCGTTACTCTCTTTATTGATGCACAAGCTCCAAAAACCAGCAAAATACGCAAGGACAATTTGCGAGTATGCTAGAGCTAATTTTCGAGGCAATTATGAATTAGCTGATTTCACTAACACATTTCTGACTAACTTTGAATGAACGTTCTATTCAACATAACTGGGACATGTTTTCAACTAAAGTAAACAAATTAATGAAAAATGCATCCCTGTTCGTATTATCACGTCTAATCCTCGAACCCCATGGTATAACACCTATATAAAACAGCTTTCTAATCGAAAAAAACGTCTGTATCGCTTGGCCACATTATCATCCTCTAACTTGCGCTTGATGGCCTATAGATTGGCACCTGATACTTACATTGCAGCATTAAGGAAGCCACAGATAATGTCATGTCGAATACCTTACCCCAACTTCCGAAATCTAATGTTTGAAAGTTTTGGCATATGATTATTCCCTGTCTTGGTAACTCCATTGCCTTGGTTGACACAGATGGCAACCCTGTTCCACCTAACCAATGTGCTACTATTCTAAATGACACCTTCACGAGCATTTCTCCGTAGTTACAAATACTAATCTTCCAGACATTTTTCATTACAGTTACCCATTCATGCCTCCCATTAGTGTTGGCACAGCTGGAATTACCTAACTCATCAATAACTTAGAGCACCATTCCTGCCCTGGTTATGATTCTATTGCAAATTTCTGAAAATACTTGTGTTACAGTTCAATCATACTAACAAAAATATTTCAGCAATCACCTGACACATCTACTCTTCAACCCTATGGAAAATTGGGAAGGTGATTCCAATCTTCAAATCGAGCCCTAGAAGTTCACCATGTAATTAATGGCCCATTTCCATTACAAGCCCATGCTGCAAACTCTTAGTACACATTATTACTCGACCCTTGTCACCTTTCTTGAATCTAACTCCTTTTCTCACCAGCTCAACATGGCTTCCGGAAATCATTTTCCGTGTGAAATGCAGCTCATATCATTTACTCATAAACTACACCAGCATTCTTGATCATTCTTCGTTAGCTGACTGTATTTACTTTATTTTTCTAAAGCGCTCGACAAGGTCTCCCACATACTTCTTTTCATAAACTTAGTCAACTTAATATTGATTGTAGTCTTTTTTTGTGGATCAAAGATTTCCTTTCAAATTGTTTCTAATTTGTTGTAGCCAATGAACTTTCCTCTACCCAATGTCCCATTCAATCTGGAGTCCCACAAGGATCTGTATTAGGCCCCCCTTTTCTCATTTACATTAACGACCTTCCTTCTCTAGTTTGTTCTAACATTCATCTTTTCGCTGACAACTGTCTAATTTTCTGTGAAATAGTTACTCATAACGATGCTAACATTCTTCAGTCTGATATAAATTATATATCTAACTGAAAAAGTGCAAAGTGATGCATGTCCCTGGTGCATCTAATAGTCCTTTTCCATATTACCTAAACCCTTAGCCCCAGTTTCCTCCTATATATAGGCGTTCATATCACATCTAGATAATTAATGCTAATCGCATGTTAGGTTACTTACGCATTAACTTTTCAGCAGCTCCTTCATCTTTAAAGCTCTTGTTATATCCCCTCAGGTGCAAAATAAATCTGGCAATGAAAAAATTATCTTAACATCACTTTTGGCTTTTCATGCTTAAGAAAGAGTAATTAAAAGATGGAAACAAATTTTGTTTTTTTATCGTTATCCGTAGTGTCCACACTTGTGGACAGGGCCTTAACACCGAAAAAAATGTTGCACTGTACTTTCTTGTTCACTTAGCCAGGCAAGTGGGGCAAAACAATTTTTCTGTGATTCTTCCTTGATTATCTAAACATTGCAATCTACTTTGTGTGGTTAAGATGAAAGCAATCATTCAGAGCTGACAGGCACAAAAACATGTGGCATTTTTGGCAGTGAATTCGGCTCTTCGCTGCGCATCCCTCACGGCGGCAATGCTGTGCATTTGGTGAGCGCACATGCTCCGGCCAGTGATGGCACCTGTTATACCTAATGACAGTGGTCGGAAGTTTCTGTAGTGTGGTTTTCTTCACAAACGGCTTAGAGCTGTCATTGCTTGGCCAACCACGCTTTTTTGAAGCATTTCTGTTGCAAGTGATCAGGCTGTTTGCAATGTCTGCTTGGAATGCCATCATGTACATGGTGTTCTCTGTAGTAGTGTATCAGCGCTTGCGTTCCTGAGGTTCTCTTCCAGCTGTTGCTTAGCGCAAAACACAGAAAATGAGAAATCACCCTCATGAGCCACCGTACGCACCAAGTCTTGCTCCGTGCATTGATCGTCTGAGATTTGCATCGGATACGTCGCCATTTTGAATTTTCACTAAAATTTCATCGACAGTTTGGTCATCCACCTTTCTACCACATGCTTAGAAATCCCTGAAAAAATAAGAGGTTTTGATTATTTTAGCCAAGGGGCGTCATGTGCTATACAAGGCAGCTCACTCGGAAAGATGACTTTCAGGCGCCCTGTCCACAACGTGGACACTAACTTTCAGTAGTTGCGTGTGGCATTTTTACACTTCGTAATCCAAGAAAAGGTTATATTTTACAGTCATAAACATTACTTTTTACAAATAAATTGCTTTTGAGTGTTTTTAATATCGTTATTACCATGACAGAAATAAAAACGAAGAGCTACTTACGGTTCACACCGTAGAAGCTTGAAGCTGCCATTTTTCCGAGCTTTCTGATCATTATTTCTTATGTCTTCAGGGGGATAGCACCACTTGTCAAATAGAGAAAAGAAAAGCGCGTTCGCCCGCGCTTTTCAAATCACATTTTTAAATCTGTGTTTGGAACAGCGCAAATTCAAACTTGGTGTCCACGTATGTGGACACGGCACCTGAAAGGGATATAAAACACTTATTAGATCTAAATTAGAATACGCGACTCCAGTCTGGGATACAAGCACTAACAATTTGTTTGCGCTATAAATGGTACAGAATCGCTCTACTCACTTCATCTGTTCCCGTTATAACTGCCCTGTTGTATCAGTTCTATTAAATGGGATATATCTCTTCCATCATTAGCATCCCGCCGAAAAATTTTCGCTTGAACTTTTTCATACGCTTTACTATCACACGACCCTCCGTGACGAATTCATTCTTCAGCCACATTATATATCTGACCGTGTTGACAATCACTTTAAGCTACCTTTCTTTACTCTTTTTTACCTCGAACTTCACAAGATTGGAATTGCCTTTCTTCCTATATTGTTTCATTTATGATAACACACGATTTAAATCTGCCATATTGTCATATATATAATTGTCATATTATTGTGCACTGTGTTATGTCTACCCACTCCCCTCTGTAATGCTTCGGCCCTGAGGGTAACAAAATAAGTAAAATAAATAAATACAAATGTGCTTTTGTAACTCTTGACATTTTTATGTTAACATAATTTATGTTGATTATGCTGGTATCCTGAAGAGGACATATTGGATGGCTCAAATCAGCATACTAGGGTAGTGCTTTCTAATGTTTCACTATATTTTGATGCTAATTTTTAAATATAGTTCCACCAAAGATAGTGCTTCTTTACTATTTTATTTTTTTAGGTATCTTGGGTCATTTCATGCTAAACAAACCAGTTTTTTTTAAACTGTTCCATGATGGCACACAATTTAAAGTTTGATGGAGCAAAAGTAGGTAGAATGCAAAATGTTTCAAAAACTTTGGTTTGTACATACACATGCAAGTGCATCTGTGCCATTGTCAGTGGTTATGTTCAATAAAAACTGTTTTACATAAGTTCGCAAAAATTTTTTATTTTGCTGTCCCAATACATGAGTAAGAATTAAAAGGTATAAGTTAGCGTGAATTTAATGTGCAACAAAAGCTCTCCAGTAATGGCAATGATGTGCCTTTCATGTATGCATGAAACCAGATTTTTGTGAATTATTTCATTCAAACTTTTTTTTGTAGCACGGAACAAAATTGAAATTGAACTCACATGAGCAATAATCTTTAAAAGTCTTCCAGCATGTCATCATATCTATAGTTTTTCGTATAAAAATCTTAAGTCAACATCAATACGTCTCTTGGTGTGGAATGACCTGATCAGGAACCTAGTAATCATTGCAGGAAACACAACTGGATCGTGCAAGAAGCCATACAGCACAATAAACTGCTACCATGGCATCATTTATTTCAATTGCTTGTTTCAGACGTAGATAATGTTTAGTAAAATTGGCACACATCATTCAACCTATGAATAAGAGGGATTATACAGAGTGATCATTTTTAGTTTTACATAAGTTTTAAAGATTGCCTGTGGCAGATAGCATAAATATTGTTCTTGAGCTGTGGACATTACTAGCACAAAAAATTTAAAGACACATTCAACTAATTCTCACACATTTACTCATAAACTTAAGGCAAATGAGTTCTTCGGAATCCCGCAAGGTGGAGGAAGTATCATGAAAGCGAAATATTGTCATCCACTCAAATGCAGTACAAAGCTACAAAGGAAACCCATGCCCTTGTGCTTTGAGTTGTCGATTAATTCACCCTCGCACTGCGATCTACTAGCCTCCCGATTAGCTCAAATGATAGAAAGACTGCTCTGGAAAGGCACTGGTCCCGGGTTAGAATCCCGGGCCAGGACGAATTTTTCCTCAACTGAGAAGTGTTCTTTTCTGAGAAACCCAGATGGGTTTCCTTTATAGCTTTGTGCTATATTCAGGTGCATGACAATATTTTCCTTTCATAATACACTTAATTACTATACAGCACATATTGCAATTTACAAGTTGTAGTAGGTGAGCTTGCAAGGCGTACCCACTTGAAATGAATTTCCAGGATGACGCCACTTTTGAGATTTTACCAAAAATATGAAACGCAATACATGGGCATTCCAGTTACTTTTGTGCTTCAATGCATAAAAGAGCGTTTTGTTAAAAAGTAGGTTGAACAACAGTGCATTTTTATGGCCACTTTTATGGTGTATACCCATATATCTTAAAACTGTTGAAGTTCTGGAAAGTCATTCCAAGTGCATATGCCTTGTAAACCCACCGGCCACAATTCGTAAATTGCAATAGGAGCTGTAAAGTTAAGTTAGTCAATTTTTATTAGTTCATTCAATATGTGTTTTTATTTCTTGTGCAAGTAATGTCGCCTCTCTGAGTAATCCAGTTCAAGGACTAGAATTATGTTACCTGCAACAGCCAATCTTGAAAAATTCCGTTAAAACTTAAAATGACCACCCCGTATATCAGTGTCTGCCATGGGCTCATGCGACTCGTGTCATGGTTACTGTCACTGGCTGCCTAATAAAGAAAGCAAATACTTTCAGTGTTATTGTTTAGTGTCATGTCATACTGCGTGTACATTTATTTACTTATTTTTGCTATTGGGAAATGTGTTTTACTTTATGGCCACACTTTGCAATACTTTTGAACAAGTTTCTGATGTTCTCAAGCTACTAATCGTTGTACATTTACACAAATGTTTTTGTTACAAATAAATACTTCACCTAGAAAAATGCTTTTTGTCCGCATCATAATTGCACTGTTGATTTAGTGAAGGAGCATTAACTTTGCTGTGTTAAGCCAATTGAAAAACTGGCATAACGGTTCTGCTAGCAGCTTTACAATCTGTTTCTTACAGGCTATCTAAGAGCATGCTTTTGAGCCCAGACCTGAAATACAGAAGTGCCTGTATTTAAATTTGCCCCTATTCTCTCATATGCAAGGACTATGTCAACGTGACATCAAAGGTAATGCTATGTGACACAACATAGCTCAGCAGCATTTAAAAAAAAGTGCAGTTTTCAGCATTGCTCAATATACAGGGTGTCCCAACTATCATGCACCAAGATTTTAAAAATATGCAAGTGCCACATAGCTGGACAGAACCAAGGTAATCTTGTTTGCTGTGGCTTGGAGATACTTGAATTGTTTTGTGCCTTCTGTCTAATTGCATAATCATCTGAATTAACTTCTGAAATATTATAATTAGATTAAAAGTGTGAATGAGAACATTGAAGAGCAACATAAAAAACTCCCAATACGGCTTTCTGTTGCTCACTACGTGCCACATAAAAGTGTTTTTCCGAGCGTGAAAGAAGCCTGCCAATACAAGCCAAGTGCCTCGTGTAGCCAGTCGTGCGGCAATTTGCAGCTACATGACATTTGCCTATTTGTAAATCTTAGTTCATGATAGTTGGGACACCCTGTATATTGGGGGCTGTGATGACAGGTTCCTTTCCTTAATGATTCAGGGGGTTCTCGAAGGCTCCATCAGACGGTTCTCTGAGGCGAATCTCCGAGAAACCCATTGAGGACAAAGCCGTTTGTTGTAAAATGCACACAAACTTTTAATAAAACCAAAACAAAAAGCAACCCATAAAAACACACTCAAAGAAATATCACGGCAAATAACACACTCAGACCTAGCATGGTATCAATAGCACACAAATTCGGGCTGAGCACGAGTGTGAGGGCGTGCTCTAGTTTGAAGAGGATGGGAGGTGGCAAAACGACAAAAAGACGTGGCCTTCGTCTCACCACAATGTCGATGGGATCAGCGGATGAACGGGCGATCAAAGTGCGGTAGCTCCGGTTTGAAGAGGGAAGGTAAGCGGCTTGGTGGCACGGGCAGATAGCCAACCTAACGGTCCAATGCACCGACTTTTGATGAAACCAACCTCGCTTCTCTCGTCGTCTGATCTCCGCTTCTCCGTATCGAGACAATTGTGCGCACTTGCACACACGTGCACAGCCCTAACTCGTGTGGTTTAGATACTGTTCTAGATCAGAGTGCATTGGTTTCTTGCCGTGATTTTTTTTGTTTCCTTTGTTTCTTTTATCATTAGTTTTATTAAAGTTTGTCCTCGATTAACTTAATTGGGCTTTGTCCCCCAATTGAACCATCTGCAAAGTTAAAGAAGTTACTACATAACAAATAGGCATCCGCAGCGACAGGACAACTCCGTTCGTTTGGGTTTCTTTGTTAACTTTAACGGCTTGAAACCATGGCTAGCACGCAAGAGATGTTAGCTTTAGCAGAGCACATGGGGCTGGAAGGAGCGGAGTTAAAGGCGTGGTTAGATGAGCAGGAGGCGCGAGCGCGAGAAGAATGGGCCTGCGGAGCGAAAAGAGATTAGCTTTAGCGCGAGGCATGCGTGTTGCAGTTGCGTCGCAAGGTCGCGGAGGCGGAAAGGGCACGCTCACTGATGGAGATTCGCGAGCCGGAGTTGTATACAAGCTCTATTGAGCAAGCGTTTGACGCAGGCTCCAGATTCAGCAGTTTGAAATCCCTGTCTAGCAATTGCCCCGAACACCGTCACGGGATTTTGTTAGAAATAGACACCCAACAAATGGGCAATGACCTTGAAGAGGGTAAGATCATCAAGGAGGTACGCATGTGAACTGGTGCTGATAAAAGCACATCAGATAAAGAGGCACACATACCTCTAGAAAGCCTGATAGACTGGGCAAAAGTTCGCATTGCCAATGACCTCGAAGAGTGCGAGGCGAGTGATGAGATGCTCACCCACTCTTCCGGTATACCGCCTATATTGGTGACAAGTGGCCTCATCAAGTTTGAGGACCACTCAGATGGCTCACCTCAAGAGAAGTTGAGCTTGCCTGCCTGTGTCTGTCTTCAAGGCCAGATAGGTCTAGATAGAATGATGAGTACACAGGTGCTCGACAAGGAGACCAATACAGAGCTCCTTGGCAAAGAGTCTAGTAAAGACTCAAGAAAAAAAGACTCATGACTTGCGCAACAAGTCACCAATCGCCTCAGCACCTGATGGTGACGTGTGTAGGCAAGTTTGGCGTGATAACTTACTTGCAGAGTTAAAGACATCGCAATGTGATTCTACTGAGGAACAAAGTGGGGGCATCTCACAGAGTAATCTCATAGATGTTAGCAAAGTGACTTTGCATTCCTGTCTGTGTAATGGGGAAGCAAATCAGTCCTCTCTGATGTCAACAGAAGTGGAAAGCATTTCCGCTCAGGTGCCGTGTGCATGTCTGTGTGATGGGCCCAAGCGACATGTCAGCATGCCTAAAGTGTTCCTTACAACACGTGTCTGAGTGCACATATACACAGCACATTTTGTTAAGTGCCAATAAGGCCCAGCTTGTGAATCAGATCAATCAGGGACCTACCTGTATAAATTTTCGATGTCACAGCAAAACAGCTCCAGTGCTGTCATCTCAAATGCAGAAAAAACGCGCCGTTCGTCTCATCTGGGACAGGATAACCTAAGAATTGATGAAGAGCCGGTTGCCATCTTAGGATTTTGACCTTGGATAGAAATATCCTATTTGTTATGAATCGAGGACTTGGTCTGCAACTTTAAAAGTGCTTTATTTGAAGTTTTTTGTGAGTGTTGTGCTTGATATGCCCAGTAGAATGTCTTTGGACCTGTTCAAGGGTAGGTGGTGGACCCACAGTGAACATTGAGTGATAGTTGTGTGAACTTGTCGTGCACTAGCGAAGTCTTTCCCTTGTAAAAACTTTTTCCAAAAAGGGGATTTTGGGGTGTGTGGAGTGTGTGACACTGTGCGGTGGATAGAGACAAACAAGAAGCAGATGACAAGGAATGCACACGCGGAGGCAAATTCCATGCTGGATGGAAGACGACAACGTCGAAGAGCGTCCGGCACGTAACATGCGGCACAAGAAAAAAAATAAAAGGAAAAGGCATCCAATCAGAAGAACACACGGAGCTTTGAGTGGCCATTCAACAAAAGACGAATCGGACAGAGCGCCAGAAATGCGAGGCGCACTGGCAGAAGAGGGGGAGTCCCAGGAAGCGATGCCAGGAGGTCAACCACCGGACCGAGAGTTGAAGATGAGCCGGCCTGTCAGGTACCGGACCCAAGCCTCCAGGACTTCACCCGACCGGGGCCTCCTGCCAACCCGTTACCGGGCGCGCCACTCTACTCGATCAAGAACTGCTGCCTGAGACCGGCGAGTGTCTGCGCCCGTGGGCAGAACGAGAGCAGTCGGGCTACGGGCCCGAGTTCTATGCCCAGCTGCCTAACCAGAACGCTGCTGCCATCTGCCCGCGCCACCAACAGGTCTACCTTCCCTCTTCAAAACCGGAGCTACCGCACTCCGGTCGCCCGTTCATCCACCGATCCCATCGACCTGTGGTGAGATGATTGCCACCTCCTATAGCCATTTCGCCGCCTCCCATCCTCTGCGAACTATTACGTGCCCTTACACAGCCCGAACTTGGTTGCTATTGATACCATGTTAGTACTGAGTGTTTTTGCAATGATATTTGAGTGTTTGTTTTCATGGGTTGATTTCATTCTAGTTTTATTAAAAGTTCGTGTGAAGTTTCCAACAAACGACTTTGTCCTCAATTGGGTTCTCGGCGGCTCCGTCTCAGAGAACCGTACGAACCATTTAAACAAAAGAACAAGTCATCACAGGCATAATTCCATGGGCTTTCAATGTTGAGACAACACATATTCAACAATGCTTCAATCCGCTTTCAATAGTAAAATACAACGTGGGCTGCGATCATGTACGCCGACATTCCCCAATTAAAAATTCCAACAGCCTGCAAGTCTAACGGGATATGTTATTTGCGCCTGAGTGTATTGGCCTGATGGTGTCAGAAACCTGTTAGTGTAGGTCTGCCGATGCTGCTGCACAGTGGCATTTTCTATTATTGTGATTTGGTAATGCTAAAAGAATAATGTAACATGGCAAACATATCTTTAGTGTGAACATAAGAGGGCTTGATCGGCAAAAATAAAGCCCGAGCTTCAATACTATTTTTCACTTTCGTTGCAGCATTTCTGGAGTGCAAAATTTGGTATTGATCATTCCTTTCTATGCTATTTCTTGGCATACCGCACATTAGATGTAAGTGCAATTGAAATTTCTGCACTTAAAGTGCAATAAACCTGCTTCAGCTACCCCCATAGTAACAAATTAGGAACGGAAAACAAACTCCTGGTTAGTACCAAAAGTACCTGATGTTTATTTCAGAGAATAACCAACTATACCAGTACTGGTCACTCTTTTTTCTTGGAACACAATGATCCATCGGCTTCAGACGTTTATGGAACCACTGCCAGCTGTTGCCCTTCTTACATGAAAGAAAGCTGCAAATAAAAAAGTTTCACCAAATTAGTATCCATATATACAAAATTGCAAAAACAAAGCACACAATATCACTGCTGCTCCAACACACGTGAGTTAGCCAATTATCGGTAGTTGTACATTCTTTAGTTACATTTAACAGACACTAAACAAAAAAGTTATTCGAGATGTGTTAGTAAATCACCCTTGTACAGTGCCATCCACTGCTGTGTAGAGCGCTCGAATGGTCGTCTTTGATCTGCGGGGTGACACCTGGAGGCAGTTGCCGGGTCCGAAATTGCGTGTGCAGCCTAATAAACATGGAAACTTGCGTGTGTTGGATTTAACCAGAAGTTACGTTCGTGAGAGCCTTTGTTATCTCAAACAGTTTGTAAGTGCACTTCTTTTGTTGCAAAAGGCCAGTGCATGTTATCAGCCCATAATTTCATTCTATAGCAATTGCGGTGCCACAAGTGCTCTCAGGCCGAGTGAAGATTTGGGTAAACAAAGGTGCTTGTCAATTAGCCACTCTTCAAATGCAGTTCTACGTGTCGATTTGGCCGCGCATGCTCCCGGGCACACTATCTCGAACCCAGCAACTGCCGCCAGCTGTCGCCCTGCAGAGCAAAGCCGGCTGCTAGTGCCCTCTACACAGTAGTGGACAGCACTGTAGAATACAAAAACTGCAAGACAAATAAAGGAAAACCTCGATAAGACGGTCCACCGGTCATGCGACGACCCACACTAACGATGAATATTGTTTGGTTCTGGCAAAAGCCCCATAGAAATAATGTATTAAAAACCTCGATTATGCGATGCAATTTTATGCCAACCAGCCTGTGCATGATGCCTCTCTGAGAAAAAAAAAGCCGTAAGCAGACGCAGGATGGCACGTGAGCACACTGCAGCCTGCTGATAACGGGTGTGCGATAAGCTGTCGCTCCTCTTGCCCTCCGCCGCACTGTCGCCACTGCCATTCCTCCACCTCCGTGCTTACTCGGAAGGTTCTGGATCACTGCTGCTGTTTGCATGTGCAAAGTTTTCGGTATTCCAAGACAAGCTTTCCTTTTAGTCTGCGAAGAAGTTGCTTAATTCTTGGCTGCAACTGGTGCGGCTCATGATGTCACGGATCCGAAAACCACCGACGCTAGGAAAGAAGCTTCGAATAATCAAAGAGGCCGAGAAGCGAAATGAGTGTTATCAAAGGCCAACATTGCCTGGGATTTCAACATTCCTGAATCGTTGCTGAAAACCATCCCAGCCAAAAAGGACAGTATTCCACTAAATGCAAGCAAGTTCAGCCTGAAAGGAACGGCCTGGAATAGACTGAAAATAAGCGACCATTGAGAACCATGAACAGGAGTGGTTGCGATAGGTATGCTGCTCTGGGACTGCAGTGGACACCACAGTCTGAAAAGAAGGCAGAGATGTTTGCATTGCGCGGCAACATTGATGATTTTAAACATCCAATGGCTTGCTAGAATGTTCCAAGGAACGGGATGGAATTGTGTACAGCTGCTGCTGTGTTAAAAGCACATCTGTCAGCCCCTCTACTGTTGCAGAGTGGACTGCATTGCTGCCAGAATTTATACGACAACAGAAGCCGTCTGACACATTCAACACTGATGAAACCGGGATTTTTTACAGCTTGCAACCTGAGCAAACTTTGCCATTCATGGGAGAGAACTGCCATGGCAGTAAGCAGACCATAGAGTGTATCACTGTACTGTTTTGTACCAATGAAGACGGCTCCGAAATACTTCCTGCCCTCGTGATAGGCAAGTTCGAGAAGCGCACTCTTTATAAATTTTAAAAGGCTGCCATGCAATTACAAATTTAACAGGAAGGCATGGATGAAAGCTGCTATTTTTGCTGCGTTCCTGTATACATGCCTCATGCCTGACACCTTTCAGCAGTGGCAATATAAAGTTTTCTAGGCATTAAAAGAGATTAATTTGAAAAGCTTTTTAAAAAAGGTCAATATTTTTGAAGCAGCCGCTGGCATATATTCGGATGGGAACTGTGCTTCTTGATGCATCGTTTGATTACACTTTGTGAAACATTTAATCAAATTCCTGGTCTAGAAGGGAGTAACCAAGATGATTTCTCTGCGAAAAACTGGCCCTGTATGACATCTGAAATGCAACCTATTAATTTGTGCATCAGTGCTTTCTTCTGCTGTCTTTATGATGCCGTTTTGGCACCTTCTGTATGGCATTGTGAGGTGCGCAGTGCTTGTTCCCAAGCGAGCACATGAAAATGCACGAAACATTAAGGAGGGACACTGTACTTGAGAGAGAAATGTCTAATTTCTTGTATCTATTAAAAAACAAACTTGACAGTATAATTGAGTTTTTTATGCTGATTTCAAAAATGTGATTATTTTTTTTGTAAGTCAATTAGTATTGGAGATAATTAAAATTAATTATCTATTGTTGAAGGTGGAATAACAACAGAAAATTCTTATTAGAGAGCTACTATTGGTACATTTCTAGATACTAAAAGCATAAGCTTCACAATGATAGGAGTACTTTTTGATATGATGATTTTTAGCCGAGCTGTAGCAGTTTGAGTTTCAATGTTGCAGACACACCCACATTATGCTCCAATTTAGTGGAAAATTAAAAAAATTTAGAGACGTTTTTTTGAAAATTCACTCCTACAATTGTGTGCTCTACAGATAGAGCTACATGTCACAACAAAAATAGCAGAGCTAGTGCTCTGAAGGCAGAGTTATTGTTTCTTCAAGTTTGCAATTTCATCAAAAGTTTGATTTTGACAAATCAGTGAAAAACAAAACAAGTCTAATTTGAGCCAGCTGAAGCAAAAATTGTAGAATATTTCCAATGATTTGCAATTTTAATATTGTCAGTAGGCACCAGGCATATAGTCCTTCTGGTTGGAATCACCTAAATGCCGTTTTTTCAGTGCCCGCTGCATGCTCTCTGCAGAGACGCGCTTGGAAGCTGATGTTGTTGCTCTGCGGTGGTCCTTTTCTGCCATGCGTTTAGTGACTAGGAGTCCAGGATTGACCTTCAGTTCCTTCAGGATTGCTGATGAGGCTGCTTCATTTCCTGCATTGAATTTCAATACAGCCTCAGCCACAGCACCTTGCACAGAAAACAACGATGCATGGCGCTCTTTTGGTGAATGCGCCCATACAACGGAGTGGAGACTCTCATTGCTGTTCTACGTTTTACCCCTCTGGCACCGCTTGAGAAGCTTCTCATCCGACAAACGTTCGTAGATGGGAGAAAGGGCCTTGCAGACACGTGGTGGCAAGTTATATCGATGCTTGGGGATTGGCTTGCCTTTTGCTTGGGCTGCATTTTGCCGATACGAGTTTTGGCCTGTTGGGCACAAACTGTGATTTGACACTTGGTCATTAGAGGTGACATGGTGATAGGTGGCCATGACAGCTTTGTGCATGGCCTTTATGTCACCTTTGTTGACTTCAAAGCCCAGCCGTAGTATGAAGTAAGCTTGGCAACCAGGTCACCAGTCAGTTTTCCCCTGCCACCAAGGCTTTCAGTTCCGGTCCCCTTTTGCTTGGAAATCAGGTACGCAGCGCAGTTCCCATTCTTTTCTCAACGTGGTTGAACAGTCTTCCTTGCTGATGGGAATATAGCCATACACTTTGGCTTCCTGTAGGGCGAGGAAGGTGCGGCTGTCGCCGTCCGAGAGTATTGTGGTGTACCTGAGGTTGTGTTTTTTCAGTGATCTTTCAAAGAGCATTAGTCCAGCTTCAACTTCCATTTCTCCAGATTTTTTGCTTGAGTTTTTTTGGCATACATGCTCTCCTTCCACGACTGATACGTTGGATCTCCTTCTTTCGGTCCCCGTTCGCACGCCGCGCCAAAATTGCTCAGAACAACGTAGTCAAGGACCAACCCCGTAAAAAGCTCGATGACGGCGCCGACGCAGATATGTGAGGAATGGCCACCGCGTCTCCAGGACCCATCATAGGAAACTGCTATGTTCCTGGGTCGCCGAGCTTCAGTTCGTTGTACATATTGCGCACCAGCGAGCGCGCTCTCGGACATGCATTTATCGGCATGTGCAGTCGCAGCGGGCGTCAGCTTTGACGTCTGGTGCGCCTGCCATGTCTTGGTGTGCATGCCGCGGGTAGACACATTCATGATCGCGAAAATGTCATTCAGCGCCGTTTGCTGATTGCCAGTGCTTTTCATAGCGCGCGCGACAAGAATGTTCACGACGAATGGGTTGCATGTCGTTCCGCTGTTCGTGCGCGGCGAGCTCCACACCGACACGCTATCACCGCAGATCTCGCACGAGACAACCATCTTTATCGCGAGGCCGTAATCGCGTTTCACCTTTGCTCAGCGACGCATCGCCACCACACACTTTGCACTTGAAAAACGACAGCAGAGCGTTTATAGCGTCAAGGCTCACCACGGCGAAGCGCGTATTCATCACATCCGAGCCTTCGGCTACGTTCACACTTGGTCTCGAAGCAGGCGGAAGCGGCAAAAACTTCTAAAAATCCGCCCGCCTAGGCGGCGAAGCGGGCGGAAAAGCAGGCGGAAAGCAAAATCGGATCTCGGACCGATTTTTTCGCCATGGCGAGGCGGAATCGCCGCGGCGGAAAGTCGTTCCGCTCGACCGGAAGCTTCCACTAGCATGTAAACATCCGGTCGTAAAATTGTACATGGCACCAAAAGTTGTAGGCTGCGATGGTGCTCGACGCGATCTAGATCCACCACTTTCTCTACGACAAGAGTGGTACTAAACGTACTGTCAGCAATACCTCGCGATAGTATTCAACGTCGCGCGACCGGAGGTGCAGCAACGAGCCTTGGGGGGACCCAACTTCTCGCGCTTTTGCAAAGCTGGGCGAACCCACCACAGCCGCTTCGGAGGTGTCCCACTCCTTCCGTTTATTCATTGTCCATTTCTAGGAAACAAGTAGGTAGAAGTATAAAAAAACATTTCTCGCCCA
>NC_051154.1:290301877-290362893 GCF_013339745.2 Dermacentor silvarum
TATACACTGCATAAGTACAGCGACTGATCGTCTCATACCGCGACATAGCACGCTTCGTCGCTAAAGACCGAGTGACGCTTCGTCGGCTGTTCGCCGCACCATAACTTTGCGCGCGGTGCTCGTATGACCGCACCTTTATATCTTTCAGCTTCGACTAATTCCAAATGGGATTTATTTCCTTATTTCTTTCGTATACCTTCCAGGCTATTATTTTCTAGGCATAAATAAAATTTAGATTCGTTTGCATTTCATACTTCTTTTTTCTTGTTTTCTTTTCCTCTCGTCGCAAAGCACCGGACCTTTCTATAGCGAACATTTTGACTTCTTGTTTAAAATGCTCCCACGCTTCTGCATGACTTTTGTTTGTGTTTGTGAACCATACTTGAAGTCTATCATTAACGCCGATCAAAATGATTCATCTTCAAGGAGCTTCACATTAAATTTCCACAAATTCCCAGTTGAAAGCAGTCGACTTTTTCTGGCCAACAGCAAAGATAACCTAAGCTGTGGTCAGAAAAGGAAAGATGGCTCACTTCATATAGATTACACAGTGGTATTAGATCTGCCGATATGTAGGCGCTATCCAACCTGGCGTGACTATTTCGCTGATAATGGGTGAACGGTGTCGTATCTGCATTGGCCATCACACCCCCAACGTCCTCTAAATTGTAGTTTTCTATCGCCTCATTCAAGTACCGCGCACTTGCATCATGAATAGGGGGGCTTCCAACCCTGTCTTTTACGTTACAGACGCAATTGAAATCACCCATCATCACAACAATTTCATCACACTGCAAATGGGCTTCAACACTTTCAAAGAAAGCCTTGCGCTCGTTCAGCTTATTGGGTGCATACAAGCAAATAATCCGCCATTTCAAATCAGCAAAACACACATCGCAAACAATTAGTCGACCACCCTCGTCTGTGTAGACGCTTTCTACCGAGAAGCCTAAAGCGCTTCTCAGAAATAGTGCACAACCGCCTGCAGTACCGGCTGCGTGGGACACACATACGTAGAAACGTGACCTAAATGGATCCAGCATTCGATCCGTTCCTCTTCACTATCGACTTTTGTTTCTTGTACAGCGATTACGTCAAGGTTATTTTCCATGAACAGGCGACAAAGCTGGTATTGCTTGCGCCTTCCTGCAAGGCCTCGAACATTAATTGTACCAAATCGTAATGCTGTGTCTAGGTGTATTTCCATGGCAATGTGAGAAGGCGCGTCAGACCGAATCTCTCTTAAGCAGACTACATGCCACAGTTGACACTCACTTCGTTCGCATGTGACGTCAGTCTTCAATCCTCCGTCGTCTTATCCGGCAGCTCGATGTCAGCCTCGGTCAAAAACAATTTCGGGAGTCACCGCCCCCCTCCCCTCCCCCACCGCAGTACGCCCACATACTGCGAACACTGGCTGCGGGTTCACGTCGGTCCCGACGCTGGCCCTTTTCTGTCCGCTGGGATGTTGGGGCTGGCTTGAAGCTTAACCGGCGCCCAGTCGGTGTTTTCGCAAGTGGTTCTTCGTGGCTTGCTTCAGTTGATCTTTCGTCATTTTTCACGGTATTGTCAAGCGGGCGTTTTAAAGGACCTGCTCCTTTGAGTGGTTCCGTCGTGTCCATAGGACTTGGAGTGTGTCCGAGTGATTCGGCAGGCTCGTTGACTGTCTTGTTCTTGTCATCCTTGTCGGCAAGCTTTTCTTTGGCTTCAGTTGGAGAGGACTTCTTTGCAACTTCTTTGGTGTCCATATTCTTCTCAGGCTCACGAGTGCCGTCCTTCGGAGCGGGGCTTTGCACCATGCCGTCCCTTCCAGCGGCCTCTTCAGCATCGACTGCGTCCATTGTGTGCTCCTGGATGACTTCATCACTTTTAGTTGCTCCCGCCACGTTGGCGTATGTTCGCACGCACGAGCTTTCGTCATGCCCGAAGCGGCGACACATAGCACAGCGTGGCACGCGACACTCTCGCCTGATATGGCCTGTGCGGTTGCACCTCAGGCACAGCGGGGCACGCCCAGGCGCCACCAGCAGTGTCATGACGCCGGAGATCCGAAGTTGGTGCGGGAGGTCGTCAATGGTAACACCCGATTTGAGCTTCAGGGATACCGTGCGAGTTGACGAACCTTTATCAGTCATGCCTTGAACGCGCCACCGTTCCTTGAACACCTCGGTGACCTTCCCAAAAGGGGCGAGCGCGGCACGCACGTCCTCATCTTGCACGTTGTGCAGAAGCCAGTAGATCTTGAGCCGCACATCCTGGCTGTCTGGGTTGACAACCAGGCAGCGACGCTCCTTCACCATAATGTCACCGAGGTCCAGCATCTTCTTCATTGCCTCTGGGCTTCTAAACGTAACTGCCCACACGTGGTTCATTTGGAAGGCCCCCAAGGCGTCAACCTCGGGGAGCACCCCCAGGCGAACCAGCGTGTCTCAGAAATCCTCAACTCGGTAGGGTCTTGCCTTTACGTCTCCGTGAAGAAATAGCGTGTTGGCTACGCATGGTCCTGTAGGCAGAGGCGGCAAAATGACTTGGTAATCTTCGCAATCCATAGCAGCATTCCTGTTACCGCGGCTCGACTGAACCGCTAAGACCGCCCCGTTGGAGCACATGAAAACACATCCGTAGGCTTCCGCGGCCGGAAGTGGAATATTGCGCCACGGAGGCCGCTGCTCGGCGCTCTCCCGACCACGCACTTGCTACAGAAAATCTACCAGAATAAATACAACAAAAAAGCATCAAAAGGAGAAGCTTCGCCCCCGGGAGGGCTCGAACCGACGTTGCTGCCCGTTGCGTCGTTCTTTTCCGACGGGTCTTCCACTGTCTGCATTGGCACACATGCTTCCGCTGAGTTGATTGTGCTTTCTTCCGTAGTCTTGTCCGTTGTATCTTCTGCCCCTCCATCGGTAGCCTTGTTGTCCACTGGTACCACCGCCTCGACAGCCGGTGCAAGCGAACAGGCTGCCGCACTTGGGGTTGCCTGGTCTCCTGCCCCTTTTGCCGCGTCCTCGGCCTCGGCCACATCCATCACCAACTGCGCGGCGTCGTCACCCTTGGCCGGCCCGGTCGCAGAAGCGTACGTGCGTATGCACTGGTCTTCCGAGTGACCAAACCTGCGGCATTGCGAGCACCGAGGGACCTTGCACTCCCGACGTACATGACCAGAGCCTTGGCAGCGCAAGCACTGCATTGGGCGGCCAGGCACGACAACAAGTGCCAGTTCACCTGCGACCCTGATTTGGTGTGGGAGGTCTTCCAGCTTCACGCCGCTCTTGAGCAACACGGAGCGGGTAGTCGTCCCCTTGTCGCTGATTCCTTGTACCCGCCATCGCTCTCGGGTGACCTGAACGACCTTTCCAAAGGCCGCCCAGCGCCGTTCTTACATCTTCATCAGCCACACCGTGTATTAGCCAATGAAGACGCAGCCGTACCTGCTGGTCTTGGGGGTCAACCACGATGCAGCGCCGCCCCTTTACCTTGAGCTCCTTGACGTCCATCAGCCGTTTCGTGGCGTCGGCGTTGTTCATGGTCACCGCCCAGACGTGGTTGATCTGGTAAGCCCCAAGCGCAAGCACCTCCGGCAGCAGTCCTGTTGGGCCGAGAGCGTCCCGAAAATCCTCAGCTCTGTAAGGCCTGGCTCGCACGTCACCGTGCAAAAATACGGTGTTCAACACCACGCGTCCTTTTGGCAGGGGAGGCAAAATAATCTGATAGCCTGTGTCGTCTTCGCAGTTCACCCTGTTTCCGCGGCCAACTAGGGCCGCTGTCGCCGCTCCATTGGAGCCCATGACTCTGCTGACCGCTCAGCTCGGCTGTCGGAAGCAGAATGGCACGGAGGCGGCTTCTCGGCGTTCTCCCCACCACGCACTTGCTACAGAAAATCTACCAGAATAAATACAACAAAAAAGCATCAAAAGGAGAAGCTTCGCCCCCGGGAGGGCTCGAACCTCCAACCTTTCGGTTAACAGCCGAACGCGCTAGCCGATTGCGCCACGGAGGCGGCTTCTCGGTGCTCTCCCCACCACGCACTTGCTACAGAAAATCTACCAGAATAAATACAACAAAAAATCATCAAAAGGAGAAGCTTCGCCCCCGGGATGGCTCGAACCTCCAACCTTTCGGTTAACAGCCGAACGCGCTAGCCGATTGCGCCATGGAGGCGGCTTCTCGGCGCTCTCCCCACCACGCACTTGCTACAGAAAATCTACCAGAATAAATACAACAAAAAAGCATCAAAAGGAGAAGCTTCGCCCCCGGGAGGGCTCGAACCTCCAACCTTTCGGTTAACAGCCCAACGCGCTAGCCGATTGCGCCACGGAGGCGGCTGCTCGGTGCTCTCCCCACCACGCACTTGCTACAGAAAATCTACCAGAATAAATACAACAGAAAAGCATCAAAAGAAGAAGCTTCGCCCCCGGGAGGGCTCGAACCTCCAACCTTTCGGTTAACAGCCGAACGCGCTAGCCGATTGCGCCACGGAGGCGGCTTCTCGGCGCTCTCCCCACCACGCACTTGCTACAGAAAATCTACCAGAATAAATACAACAAAAAAGCATCAAAAGGAGAAGCTTCGCCCCGGGGAAGGCTCGAACCTCCAACCTTTCGGTTAACAGCCTAACGCGCTAGCCGATTGCGCCACGGAGGCGGCTGCTCGGTGCTCTCCCCACCACGCACTTGCTACAGAAAATCTACCAGAATAAATACAACAAAAAAGCATCAAAAGGAGAAGCTTCGCCCCCGGGAGGGCTCGAACCTCCAACCTTTCGGTTAACAGCCGAACGCGCTAGCCGATTGCGCCACGGAGGCGGCTTCTCGGCGCTCTCCCCACCACGCACTTGCTACAGAAAATCTACCAGAATAAATACAACAAAAAAACATCAAAAGGAGAAGCTTCGCCCCCGGGAGGGCTCGAACCTCCAACCTTTCGGTTAACAGCCGAACGCGCTAGCCGATTGCGCCACGGAGGCGGCTGCTCGGTGCTCTCCCCACCACGCACTTGCTACAGAAAATCTACCAGAATAAATACAACAAAAAAGCATCAAAAGGAGAAGCTTCGCCCCCGGGAGAGCTCGAACCTCCAACCTTTCGGTTAACAGCCGAACGCGCTATCCGATTGCGCCACGGAGGCTTTTTTTTTTCCTTTATTCCGTTTTCAACAACATACAGTAGTACAAGTGAGAAATATTTCAAAAGGTAAAATACATCAGCTAGTCTTGAGCATGATGCAATTTTAAAAGGGCTTTAGTGACGCGAATTCATCCAATTGCGTCACCCATTCAGGAGCGTTGACCGCAAAGTTCAGTACATCTCTTGTATAGATAACGCTTTCCATGAAATATTGTCGCGCTGGTCGTGCATCAATGTCAGCATATCTATCTGCCATCCGTGTTTCCAAAGTGCATCCATACAAAGCAACATAATCATATCACTAGGAACGCCCCCTGTTTCGTCATAAGGCAAGAACCGTATGCCAAATGGTGACAGTACTAAATTTTTTTTAATTGTGCGCTGAAGAATGTCCCACAAAAATCGTGCATCGTGGCAATCCAGAAATATACGCTCAATAGTTTCCGGTTTCTGGCATATTCTACAGTTTATTGTCCAGGGAACAAAAATACCCTTGCTTTGAAGCCATGGCTTCACAGGGAGCGTTTCAGTATGCAATTGAAAGAAAAATGTTTTCGCAGAGCTTCGTACAGGCATTCGCTTAACTCTTTTCAACACGTTTCTTTCATCACCCAAATAATAGTTTGCCCTATATAAAGGTGTCGGAAGAAAAACATCCACTAAATCTTTATAGAACTTTTTCTTTCCTACAATGCAAAGGTATTCAAGAGAAAAATACGCGCGAACAATGCGATAAGCAGCCACAACCTCGCGCAGGAAACATGGTAGTGCACTATGTGTTGCAGTGCTGATTGACACAACATAATCCGCAAGATGGTTCCGCAGGCGTACTTGTATTACAGTTCTCAAAAATGTATCACTCTGATCACGCAAAAAGATAAATCTTGAAACTACGTGTTTCAAGAACAAATGCGACAGCCCTAGTCCGCCGTTCCGCACTGCATGAAACAGATTGCATCGGCTTTCGCGCTCCGAACTGGAGCCCCAAATAAAAACTGCAAACACTCGGTGGAGTTTCTGTATTGTCATTCTTGTCATACTCAATACCTGCAATACATAGAATATTTTGGCCACTAGAAATGTATTGCACACATTTGCTCTTGTAAATACTGAGAATTTGGGACCGCCCCATTTCTGAGTCTGGTCTCTTACTCTATCAGCTTCCTCAAGCCAATAACCAGTCGTTGAATTATGGTGTTGCAGGGGCACTCCAAGGTATACGTTTGTCGAATTCGACCATTGCATGTTGCAGTACACCTCTGGTGTGATTGGCCAGTTTCCATACCAAATGCCGAGACTCTTTGTCCAGTTGACAGCACTTCCTGTGGCTTCACAAAAGGCTGTAGTCTCTTTCACTACTATTTCAACACTTTTTATGTCTGAACAAAACATAGCAATGTTGTCGGCATATGCCAACACTTTGACTTCATTATTACAGTATTGGAAGCCTTGAATAGTGGGGTTCTGAAGAATCTTTAAACAGAAAGGTTCTACATACAGAGCAAATAACAATGACGAGACTGGACATCCTTGGCGCAGACTAGAGGTAACTGTTATACTTTCACTAAGTTGCTTATTTATTACTAGTGAAATGAGGTTTATTGATGCAGGCGTAGATGTAGGTCCTTCGGATATACTGGCACAGAACGGGCGGCTAAACAGTTACGTCGGGCAGCGCTCTTAGCGGTAACTTCGGCGTCGTCTTTTGCGGAGCGATCACGATGCTGCTACTGCTGGTGGTGTGCATCATCTGCAGAACATGTTGCACGTCTTCTTCATCACAATCACCCCCGGGATAAAAATCAGCCATCCTGGCGACTCAAACAGTAGTGATCACGAGCGGCTCACGGTAGGGCTTAAGGCGATCGACGTGAACAATGTCACGTCCACGACAACGGAGGTCAGAGGGGGGTGTCAGTGGTTCGATTAGGTAATTCACCGCAGACGTGCGCTGGACAATGCGATAAGGTCCATCGAAGCGGGGAAGAAGTTTGGAAGAGAGCCCAGGAGCATGCGCAGGGACTGACAGCCAGACGAGGTCGCCGGGAGAGAAGACAGGTTGCTCACAGTGGGCGTCATGGAGCCTTTTCTGGCGCTGTTGCTCAGCGGTGGGGAAGTGGCGCGCTAACTTGCGACACTCCTCGGCATGACGTGCTGCAGTCGAAACGGGCACACACTCAGAAGCATCGGGCTGGTAGGGTAGCAGGGTGTCCATGGCGTGGGATGGGTGACGGCCATAAAGCAAAAAGTAGGGAGAAAATCCAGTGGTAGTCTGGGTTGCAGTGTTGTAGGCGAACGTAACAAATGGTAGGATAAGGTCCCAATCTGTGTGGTCAGATGCGACGTACATGGCCAGCATGTCACCCAGGGTCCGGTTGAAACGTTCCGTGAGTCCATTCGTCTGGGGGTGGTAGGCGGTGGTTGTCCTATGAATAACGTGGCACTGAGCCAGAAGAACTTCGACAACCTCAGACAAAAAGACGCGCCCTCTATCGCTGAGAAGTTCACGAGGTGGGCCGTGACGGAGGATGAAACAGCGGAGCAGGAAGGAGGCGACGTCGCGCGCAGTGGCGGAAGGTAGTGCCGCAGTTTCAGCATATCGCGTAAGATGGTCGACGGCGACGATGATCCAGCGGTTACCGGCAGGTGTCACAGGAAGCGGACCATAGAGATCAATGCCCACTCTATCAAATGGTCGGGCGGGACAGGGAAGGGGCTGCAAAGCTCCAGCTGAACGGCAAGGCGCAGATTTCCGACGTTGGCAGTCCGTACATGAACGAACGAATTTGCGGACGTATGTAAACATTCCGCGCCAGTAGTAGCGCTGACGAAGTCGTTCATATGTTTTGAAGACTCCAGCGTGGGGGCACTGCGGGTCAACGTGAAAGGATGCGCAGATAGTGGAGCGCAGGCTGCGCGGTATGACGAGTAGCCATTTACGGCCGTCAGATGCGTAGTTGCGTCGGTTCTTCATCACACTAGTTTAGTGGTACAGCCTTCATAAGCCATTCGCACACCGTCTAGAATGACAGAACCTACATTGGTGTGTTCCAGTATTAATAGTAAAATGTCGTGTGTAACCTTATCAAAGGCCTTTTCAAGGTCTAACTGTAGCATGGCAACCCGGCCTTCTTCGGCATCACATGATTCAAGTATGCTTCTGGCAAGGTGGATATTAGTGTATATCGTTCTTCCTTGGATTCCACAGGTCTGGTGAGGTCCAATTAGTATTTTAATTATTTTTGAAGTCGCTTAGCAAGCACTTTCATGTGAACTTTATAATCAACATTTGTGAGGCTTATTGGTCTGTAAGCCTCTACAGAGCGTAACTTCAAAGGATCATTGGTCTTTGGAATTAGTACCACATGTGTCATCCTAAATGATGGGGGCATCCTCTTCATTTCGTAACACTCATTTATTACGCGGTGCAATACTTCTGCCATTTCTGCTTTAAAGCATTTATAGAAAGCTGCCCCTAGTCCATCTGGTCCAGGTGATTTACCAAGGCTTAACTCATCAATTGCTTTTTCAAATTCTTTCACGCTAATTGGTCTTTCTAGCTCCTCACATAGTTCTTTTTCTAATTTAGGCATTAGTGGCAGGAAGTTATTTTTAAAGAGCTCGGTGTTTTCTTTCTTATGATTTAGTAAGCTACGGAAGCGCTCAACGAAGGCCATTTCAGTGATATTACTATCTGTGGTAACACGGTTGTGATAACAAATTTCGTTTATTGCTTTTTTTACTGCATGCCGCTTTTCATCGCCTAGCGCTCGTTTGGTGGGCGTTTCCCCGTACAAAACCGCTCTGCGCGTGCCCTGACTACTGCGCCTCGATATCTTTCAATGTCAACTGCTTCTAGCTTACTTTTAATTTCTTTTATTTGCTTTTCAAACAAACCCGGCTTGTAGTTTTCCGTTGCAATCATAAATTCTAGCGTGGTATAAAGTTCCTTTTCTTTCTCTTTTTCTTTTCTGTGTAGCACACATGCTCGGTCCATCGCAGCAAGTTTTATCTCCGATTTAAAGATTTCCATGAAGCTGAAATGCTACCTGACTCATCACACAACAAGTTATGTATCTTTTCTTTTAGATTTTCAAGAAAAGGTTGATCTTGTAATAATTTATCGTTGAACTTCCAAGTAAACCAATTAAATTTGGAAGCATTTCCTTTTGTGCCCACAGTAACTGTTACTAAACAGTGATCACTGAAACTAACACATTTGACGTGATAGTCAACACATTCAGGCAGAAAAAGAGCAGGCACATAAATACGGTCTAACCTGGCATGGCAATCACCTTGGAAGTGGGTGTACGTCGTGCTGTTTCCAGAGACTAGTACGCTTCCTACATCTTCTAGGTCATGTTCATTTACAAATTCTGTCAAATACATCGCACTTTTGTCTCTCGCCAGTAACTTTTTACTTCTATCCTCAGGTCTTTGCACACAATTAAAGTCGCCAAACAGGATGACATTTCGGTCACACTTTACATACGATTGTATAGTTCCGAAAAAATCACGTCTTTCTTGGACTGTATTAGGCGCGTAAACGCATAGAGCCCGCCATAACATACCGAAAAATCCAAAATCCAACACAACAAACCGGCCACTCTGGCATGCTATAACTGCTTCTTCAACAATATCTATAGAATTTCGATATAATATCAAGCAGCCTCCAGACGTACCCACAGCATGTGACACGCAAATATTAAATCTAGCTCTGAAAGTTTCCACCATTCGATCTGTTTGCTCTAAATTGGGTCTCGATTTTTGTTTCTTGTACGGCGATCAGATCCTGAACATTTTCTAAGAGAAGGCGACTTAGCTGGTATTGTTTCCTGCGGGCTGACAAGCCACGCACATTTAAGGTCGCTATGCGTAAAGGAAATTTTAGTTTGTTAGAGACGACGACGAAGTGCCTGTTTGATAGAACGCTTCTATCTCTGTTCCTTGCATTTTGATCAAGTTTTCCACGTTTTTCGGGGACGCTGCTCCCTGCGTCGTGGCAACGGACGCGGAGCCTTCCACAGGCCCGCCCTGCCTGAGGTCTGCTATGGCAAGCTCCCCGGGGAATCAACGCGCCTGGTCCAGCACCAGCGAGGTCATCAGCGAGGCTCGCTGCCTTGTGGCTATGGACGCGGAGTCAACTGCGGTGACACCCGGCCAAAGGTCAACCATGGCGAGCTCGTCGAGGAAACGAGGTTCCTGGTCTACCACCAGTGAGGACACCGAACTGTACTCGGTCGCCGGCGACGACTCGTCGGATGACAGCTTTGAGTCTGTGATGAGCAGGAAAGCCAAAAGAAGGTTTCTCAAGGTGTTTTCACCAGCGAGGACATTAACAATGAAGACAAAAATTGAACGCTGGCCGCACTCAGTCCTCTTCGTACCCGAGGACTCCTCCGTCAGCCTCCGAACGCTTAACAGGCAAGCTCTCTCCATGTTCCTCGAGGGGGTGGCGCCGAACGACATAAGGGAAGTTCGAATAAACACGCGAAAGAATATCCTCGCTGTGGACGCGACAAATTGTAGCGCGTTGGACAAGCTTCGGAAAATAACCGATTTGGGAGGCATCAAAGTCCGACCGCGTGTACCATTGGACGAATCCAGCATGGCGGGCGTCATTTACGACATTGATTTGGCCATAGCGAACTCGGATCTGCCAATCCTCATCAAACCAGTGACCGAAGGAGTTATCATCACACATGTGCTCCGCCTTGGCAACTCCCGCTGCGTGAAGTTGATATTCAAGGGCGATTCCATTCCTTCGCATGTCAAGGTTGGCCACTTCCGACATGCTGTTCGCCCATTCGTGCCCAAGCCACTTCAGTGCCATAACTGTATGAAGATCGGCCATGTCAAGGGCGTCTGTACAAAGAGTACGGTTTGTCCACGCTGCGCTGAGTCGCACACTGTGGACGCTTGCCGCGCAACACATTTAAAGTGCAATAACTGCGATGGATCCCATGATGCCTCATCCAAAGAGTGCCCGAAAATCCGGAGAGAAATTGCCGTGCTTAAACAAATGGTCCGAGACAGCTCATCCCATAGGGAAGCTGCTGAGACTGTACGACGCCGGCGTAATCGTCGACGCAAGCGTACAAGACGTGGTGTTAATCATACGCAAGACGCACCCAACCCACTACCTTCGAGTGCAAGTAAGCATACCAGCACGAAGAGGATTGAGACTGACAAATCTAAAGCGGCGGAAGACTGGCCTGCGCTTCCGCGCACACAGCCTGCCAAGGAGCCTCCCCGCCTGATGTCTACTTCCACGCACACTTCGGTGGATGAAGTACCAAGGGTTGACCGACAGATCATACCGATGCTGCGGTCCCTAATGAATGTCATTAAAGAGCTACTGACAAGTATTGCAACCCCAGCCGCTCGAAGTGGCCTGCAAGTGCTGGACGCGCTGAGCCCAGTCCTAGCAGCCCTCGAGTAGAACCATGGATGGCAATCACCAATCGTTCCGCCAAGAGGTCAGAGAGGCATCTATTATCCAGTGGAACGCCAGAGGACTTAGATGTCGGATGCCTGATTTTCGTCAGTTTGTACATTCTAACCGTTTCCCAATCATCGTAATCTGTGAACCGAAATTATCAAACCCAATCCGTCTATCCGGCTACGAATCAATCATGTCCTCAACTTGCAGCGAAAGCAGCAAGGTCGTTGTGTTTATTCGTCGGGAGCTTACCTACGTCGTTCAGCAAGTGCCACCTCATGACGAGAATCAGTATGTTTGCCTGACTGTTAAGAAGAAAAAGGTAGCCTTTACACTGGTGGGTACCTACTTATCCCCTTCAACCCGGTTTGATAGCAAGAGACTTGAAGACATCTTGACAGCAACCCCTGGTCCATGGATTATCACAGGAGACTTTAACGCCCACCATCCTATCTGGGGAAGCTCTAAAATTAACGCAACCGGCCGACGATTGGCTTCATTCGCATCTGACCATGGACTGTCCCTTCTTAATGATGGGAGCCCTACCTTTTTACGAGGCTCATCATACAGCAGTTGCTTAGACTTGGCTTTTGTGTCACGTCGCTTGGCTACTCATGTAAAGTGGTTTTTAGACATTGAGACACATGGGAGTGATCATATCCCCAGTTACCTTAAGATCAAGGGTTTGGCCAGCTGCCATTCGCCAAACGCAATCCGGCGAATTGACTGGTCTACATTCGAAACCAGCATGGAAGAAGCTTGTCGCAACGGTCTCCCTTCTGGCCTTCAGCAAGCTATCAAGGAGGCAACACAGAATGCGATGTGCACGCTGAAATGCAATCCAAGGTTCTCCGAATCCGACGTGGAGTTAGAGCGACTCCGTGCGATTCGTCGGCGGGCCGAGCGAAGATACCGACGCACTAAGTCCATCCATGATCTCAGAATAGCCAGACGCACGCAAAAGAAAATCCAGCGCCGAATGGCCAAACTGGAATCTCAACGGTGGGCAAAATTTTGTGAATCCCTAGACCCCCGAAAATCTCTTTCTCACATATGGAGAACCGTGCGAGGCCTACGTACGTCTCCCGAACAACGCGTGCCATTCAAAGCCTTGGCACTTTTCCAACGTCGAGAGGACATCGAGGTAGCGGAAGATTTCTGCAGAAAGATTGCAGGTCAATCAACCTACACAGGCCCCCTTGGTACGGATAGCATTGAGCCGCATACACGGGACTCACGCATGGACTTGCCTTTCACCACCGAGGAGCTTGATGCGGCTCTTGCTTTGTGTAATCGGCCGTCGTCTCCTGGACCAGATGGCATATCGTACCGCATCTTGTGCCACCTGGGTGAGCGAGCGCGAAATGCCTTGCTGGATATATTCAATGAATCCTGGCAGGATGGAAACGTTCCTCAAGAATGGAAGACAAGCCGCCTGGTGCCACTCCTCAAACCTGGCAAGTCACCACTCGAGCTCGCGTCATACCGCCCAATCGCGCTGGCAAGTTGCGTAGGGAAGGTGATGGAACGCATGATCCTTGCCAGATTAGAGTGGTACCTGGAACGCTACCAGGTTTATCCAAATGCTATGGCCGGCTTTCGACGTCTCCGCTCCTCCATCGATAACGTCATTGATCTGGTCACGTACGTCCAACATCAAAAGAGATGTAAACGATTATCGGTCGCTATGTTTCTGGACGTAAAAGGAGCTTATGACAATGTTGCTCATGATGCCATACTTGATGCTCTGGAATCGGTTGGCCTTGGTGGCCGCGTGTACCGGTGGACCCGCAACTACTTACACATGAGGTCATTCTTTGTGCAGACCGAGTACGGTCCGACGTCTCTACACTGCAAATACCGTGGTGTTCCTCAAGGTGGCGTCTTGAGTCCCACACTATTCAACCTTGTTCTTGTCGGTCTCGTGGAACGCATACCAAATGCTGTCCATATATCAATGTATGTCAATGACATCTGCGTGTGGACGTCAGGTGTAACACGTCCTCAGGTGCGCGCGAGACTTCAAAAATCTGCGACATCAATATCGGCGTATCTCAGCGAACAAGGCCTCCAGATTTCACCTGAGAAATGTGCGCTGGTCGCGTTTACACGGAAGTCAATGACGCCTTACGCCATATCCATCAATGGGCAAAACATCTGTTACACCAGGACGCATAGATTCTTAGGGGTGATCATTGATCGAGACCTCAACTGGAGTCCCCATGTGACCTACCTGAAGAAGCGCCTAATGGCCATTTCACACGTTTTCAAGTTTCTTGGAGGGAAAACGTGGGGAGCGTCAGTACACGCAATGTTACAACTATACAGGGCACTGTTTCTCGGATATCTGAGATACAGCTTACCTGTACTGAGCAATACCTGCAGAAGCAACATGCGCACAATCGAAAGTGCTCAGGCGCAGGCACTAAGGGTTTGTCTTGGATTGCCACGATGCACATCGACAACGGAAACAATTGCAATAGCTCAAGATTACCCAGTGACAACTCATATGACATTGGAAGTGCTCAGAGCACACATCGGGCACATTGCCCGCTCCCCTTCCCATCACCTCGCCACTCTGCCGAATGACCGACCCAATGCCTCCTTTTGCCAGGCGATATCGGCGTACCGTGACTGCCTCCCTCGAGATTATACGCCTGCCGAGAGACTGCTATCACCTCCTTGGTGTTTGGCTCGTCCGCAAGTTCGACTCTCGGTACCAGGGATTCGAACGAAAGCAGGACTCTCGTCCCCAGCTCTCAAGCAGCTATCTCTCCTCATGCTGCACGAGACATACAAGGACCATTTTCACATTTACACTGATGGCTCGACAACTCTTGACGGATCTACAGGGGCTGTAATCTTCCCCGCAAAAGCTGTGACCCTTCAGTTTCAAACTTCTCACCAGACAACGTCGACTGCGGCGGAGCTTGCTGCACTTCGCTGCGCACTTCACATAATTCACGAAGACTTACCACGAAGATGGAGCATATTTACAGATTCAAAGGCCGCCCTGCATTGTCTGCTATCCGCTCTACGTCGTGGACAACAAGACCAACTTGTGCTGGAAATAAGGCACCTTTGTCACCAACTGGCAGAAAAAGGACATGACATCACTTTTCAGTGGCTCCTAGGCCACTGCGGCATCATGGGCAACGAACAGGCCGATGAAGCTGCGAGGAGGGCTCACGAAAATGCTGTGAAGGAACCCATCCCGCTATCAAGAGCCGATGCAGTAACAAAGCTTCGCATAATCGCGCGTGATTCCACACGAGCCATGTGGAACACACCTGGTTTCCAACATACTCGACTGCACCGCCTGGACCCATCCCTCCGACTACGCATTCCATCTGGACTTCCTCGAATCGAGACAACTGCTCTCTGCCGACTGTGGCTTGGAGTATCCTTTACGAATGCTTTTGCTTGTCGCATCGGAATGGCCGACAGTGCTGCCTGTGATACTTGCGGCAGCGAGGAAACACTCCAACATATCCTGTGTCATTGTCCCCGCTACAGCTCCCAGAGACAGTCGCTCGTAACGGAGTTGGCACGCCTCGACGACCGGCCGCTTTCTGAGCAGACGATTTTAGAATGCCGACTGATACGGTCTTCACAGCAGAAGGCGACGAGGGCGCTACTGAAGTTCCTCCGGTCAAGCGACCTGTTTGAACGACTGTGACGCTCCTGAGTTCCTTTGTGTGTGTGTGTATGTGGTTTTTTTTTTCTTTTCTTTATCTCCCTCTGTAGGTGTGTGCATTTTTCTTTATCTTTCTGTCTCCCCTTACCCCTTCCCCAGTGTAGGGTAGCAAACTGGATATTTACCTTCCGGTTAACCTCCCTGCCTTTCGCATCTCATTTATCTCTCTCTCTCTCTCTCTCTCTTTAGTTTGTTAGCCATATTAAACAGGTTTTACAATACTTGTAGTACTCACATCGCCGTTCGACAGGATGGTAGGCTCCGACATCGTTTTTGTTGCTGGTGGGTTTAGAGCCATCTTGTCACATAAAGAGGCCCGATCAGTGATCGGACTGTTCGAGTTCTCACTACACAAACAGTTCCCTCGCTAAGGCGGGGGCTCTGTGGGCGTCGGTCTCCGGTCGGGTGGTACATTGGGCTTGAAATGCATGATGCTACGACGAGCAGTGCCCGTCTTCGTAGGTGGTTCCCCTGTGCTCGTCTGGCCGTTGTTCTGTCTGTTGTCTTGGGTTTCATCACGGGTACGCTTCGCTGCAGCGCTGGTAACTGTTTCCATTGCGACCTCGGGAGCTTCCGTCACTTCAATTATATCTTTTGAAGGCATAGTCGTATTAGCAACTTCATGTTGACTAGCGGGCCCTCGATCTGTCTGTGTTAGTTGCCGTGCCTACGGGGCCTTCGTCTACGTTGGTGTCCTTCGTGTTCGTATCTTTCTTTTCGGGTGGCTTTGTCTCAACAGTTGTCACAGCGGAGTCTTCATGCTCATCTTCCCGTGTAGCTTCCTTGGCGTCATTCAGATCCATAATATGTTCCGACGTATCATAACTTCGCGGTGGTCCTGCTACTGATGCTTAAGATCGCACGCACATGGTCTCATCGTAGCCATAGCGGCGACAATGGCCACAGCGTGGGACACGACAGTCTCGTCGCATGTGTCCGATGCCATGACACCGGAGGCAGAGCGGTGCTCTGCTCGGAACAGAGACAAGCGCCAGGTCTTCCGCAACTCGCAGTTGATGCGGCAAGTCATCCGTACTCACGCCCACTTTCAGTTGTAAGGTCACTAACCTCATTGTAGTATTCTTCTCGTTACAGCCTTGAACACGAAACTTATCTCTGGTGACTTCCAGGACTTTGCCGAATGGAGCCAATGCAGTGCGCACGTCTTCATCGGGAACGCCATGCAAAAGCCAGTACAGCTTTATCCTTAGCGCCTGGTTGCACGGTTCGACTACAATGCAGCGTCGGTCTTTCACAGTGAAGTTTCCAGCTGCCAGCATCTTTTTCTTTGCTTCGTTGTCACAGAACGTCACCGCCCAGACATGACTCATTTGATAAGCACCTAGTGCGACCACTTCCGGCAGTAGCAAAAGTTGCTCGAGTGCATCTCTAATATGTTCGACCCTATACGGCCTGGCTTTCAAATCGGCGTGTAAAAACACAGTGTCCTTCACAGTCGTACCTGAGGGCAAAGTCGGCAAAACAATTTGGTAGTCCTGGCTGAACATTTCGGTTGACCTGTTACCGCCGCCTCGGGGGCGGCTATACCTGCTCCTTGGGAGCTCATGAGACGCACGTCCACACGCTACGGTGGCCGGAAGTGGAATCCTCCCGGCAACGACTGCTAGAACAAAAGGCGCTTTCTCTCCGCGGCTCAGATTCCTGATTAAGGCGAAGCAAAACCAAAGAAAAACAACGCACGCAGTCGGCAGGATTCGAACCTGCGCGGGTACAACCCAATAGATTTCAAGTCTATCGCCTTAACCACTCGGCCACGACTGCAAGAACAAAATGCGCTTTCTCTCCGCGGCTCAGATTCCTGATTATGACGAAGCAAAACAAAAGAAAAACAACGCACGCAGTCGGCAGGATTCGAACCTGCGCGGGTACAACCCAATGGATTTCAAGTCTATCGCCTTAGCCACTCGGCCACGACTGCAAGAACAAAAGGCGCTTTCTCTCCGCGGCTCAGATTCCTGATTAAGGCGAAGCAAAACCAAAGAAAAACAACGCACGCAGTCGGCAGGATTCGAACCTGCGCGGGTACAACCCAATAGATTTCAAGTCTATCGCCTTAACCACTCGGCCACGACTGCAAGAACAAAATGCGCTTTCTCTCCGCGGCTCAGATTCCTGATTATGACGAAGCAAAACAAAAGAAAAACAACGCACGCAGTCGGCAGGATTCGAACCTGCGCGGGTACAACCCAATAGATTTTCAAGTCTATCGCCTTAGCCACTCGACCACGACTGCAAGAACAAAAGTCGCTTTCTCTCCGCGGCTCAGATTCCTGATTAAGGCGAAGGAAACCAAAGAAAAACAACGCACGCAGTCGGCAGGATTCGAACCTGCGCGGGTACAACCGAATAGATTTCAAGTCTATCGCCTTAACCACTCGGCCACGACTGCAATAACAAAAGGCGCTTTCTCTCCGCGGCTCAGATTCCTGATTAAGGCGAAGCAAAACAAAAGAAAAACAACGCACGCAGTCGGCAGGATTCGAACCTGCGCGGGTACAACCCAATAGATTTCAAGTCTATCGCCTTAACCACTCGGCCACGACTGCTTCTTTTTTCTTTATTGCCTGCTTTGACACTAGTGAAACAATACAAATGCATATATACAGTGCACCGACATCACGTCAGGCGGGATGGTCATATTAAAATTTCTTGAGGCACACCAGCTCATCAAGAATGCTAACCCCGTCTGCGGGTTCACTCTGTGCACGATACACTTCTCGTATAAAAGAAACACTTTCAATGAAGTTCTCTCGCGTAGAGCGTGCATTGGCGTCAGCATGACGAACAGCCATTCTCGTCTTCCACAAACTGTGGAGGCCCAGGAGAATGAACATATCAAAGGTATTCCTTGATCACTTTCAACTGGCAGGAATCGAATTCCGTACGGGGTTATGGGGAGTTCTTTTTTGAGAGTGCGCGGCGAGACATCCCAATGAAATACTGCGTCCCGACAATCAATGAAGGCATGTTCAATTGCTTCGGGCTTTGTACACAGCAAGCAGTTCGTTGTCCACGGTACGAATATTCCTTTCTGTTCAAGCCATACTTTAACGGGGAGGGTGTTTGTGTGTAGCTGGAAAAAAAATGTTTTCGCAGCAGGTCTTACAGGTATCCTTTTGATTCGTTTCAGCACATCTTTTCCTCGGCCTCCACAGTGAACAATCCTATACAGTGGGGTAGGTAGCATGCTGTCAACCAAATCGACGTACAGTTTTTTTCTTTTTCACTGAGCACAAATACTCCAGCGAAAACCGTGCACAGAGTATTCGAAAAGACGCAACTACTTCACGATAATAACCAGTCGCTCTTCTACTGATAACACTGGATGTAGTTAAAACAAATTCCTGCAGTTCTGTTGCCATTCTCGCCTGAATGACAGTGCGGAGAAAAGCATTTCGTTCATCGCGCAGGAAAAAGAACCGCGATACAATCTGTCTGATGAACAAGTGTGAGAGCCCAAGGCCTCCACTGCGAACACTGCGAAAAAGGTTTGTACGGCTGGTTCGCTCCCAAGTGGAATTCCATATAAAGGTAGCAAACACCCGGTGCACTTTTTGAACACTGACGCGAGACATGAACATTACTTGCAGTATATACCAGACTTTGGCAACCAAAAAAACATTGCACGCTGAGGCACGCGCAAACACTGATAATCCCCGGCCTTGCCATCCCTTTATCTTTTCTTTCATCAATTCTGTTTGTCCGCTCCATAACTGCGTGGAGTCTTGATAGTGCTCAAGGGACACACCTAGATAAGGTGCAGGCACTGTAGTCCATTGCATTCCGGCGAAATCAGTGGGCATCGCGTCCCAATTTCCATGCCATATGCCAACACTTTTTTCGAAGTTTATCTGGGCACCCGTGTACTTGCAGAAAGATCTTGCCAGGCGGACAGCCTCGATCACGCTTTCCTTGTCTTCACAAAAGACGGCGACGTCAATCTGCATAGGCTAGCATTTTAACTTCAGCGGCGTGCAGCCTAAAACCACGTATGTTTACATTATGGATGACTGCCAACAAAAAGGTTCGAGGTATACGGCAAAAAGCAATGGGGACAAAGGACAGCCTTGTCGTACAGACGAGCGGACTGGCACCTTCGAACTAAGGCATTTATTAATTACAATCTGCGTTGAACACTCTTCATAGGCCATTTTAACGCCCTCTAAAATGATTTTCCCAACATTACAGTACTGCAATATACAGAAAAGCACCTCATGTGACACCCGGTCGAAGGCCTTCGCAAGGTCGAGCTGCAACATCGCCACCCGACCCCCAATGTCATCACAACATTCTAACACATTCCTCGCAATGTGGGTGTTGGTGAAAATTGTACGGCCTTTAATTGCCACACGTCTGGTGTGGCCCTACAAGGTCCTTAATCACGCTTTGGAATCGTCCAGCCAGTACTTTCATAAATATTTTGTAGTCTGTGTTGGTTAGACTTATCGGTCTGTATGAGCCTACTAAAAGAAGCTTTTCCCGGTCATCGGTTTTTGGAATCAAAACGACGTGTGACATGCGGAATGAGGGTGGCACTTATTTAACTACGCTTCTGAGAGTAGTCTGTGCAAAATACAGGAAACTCTTGACTGAATGATTTGTAAAACTTGGCGCCTAGGCCGTCTGGCCCTGGCGACTTTCCTGACGGCAACTCATCTATCGCCCTTTCAATCTCGGGTACACTTATTGGCATTTCAAGGCTTTCTCTAACGCCGTCTTCCAACCTTTGAATTTCGCTCATGAATTCGCTGTCGAAGCCTAGTCCAGAGCGTGCCCCATTGCCGAACAATTCCCGATAACGCTCAACGAAGGCTCTCTCGATTAAAACAGCTTCTGACGTCACCTAGTTTTGAAAACGTATCTGTTTAATCTCATTTCTTGACGCATGCCGCTTTTCGTCGCTCATTGCCCGTTTGTTTGGCATCTCACCCATCCATAACCGTTCGCTCCGAGCACGCATAACTGCAGCTTTATATCGCTCTGCGTCAATAACTTCCAGCTCATGTCTTTCTTTCTTTACATTTTCCGCAACCAGATCATGAACCGTATTTTGTACGCTCAAAAGAAATTCTAGCTGTCTTTGCAGCTCTCTTTGTTTCTGCAGTTCGTCATGCTGGCGGCTGCTTCCTCTTTCGATCGCAATGAACTTAACTTGGACCTTAAATTCTTCCCATGCAGCCATAAAATTGTCATGCTTATTTGTCATCAAGTCTAATATCTTTTCCTTTACTCTGCGCACAAATGGCTCATCGTCAAGCAGCTTTTCGTTGAATTTCCACGTGTTCCAGTTGAATCGTGTTCTTTTAACTTTTGCCCCCATCACGAAGCTCACTAAGCTATGATCCGTGAACGATAGCGGTGTGACATTATAACTGTTACAAAGGGGGATCAAATCTAGTGAAACATACACTCTGTCCAGCCTTGCTCGGCTGTTTCCTTGAATGTGTGTGTACTGCGGAATCGTACCGTCAGTGAAAATTTGACCCACATCTTCTAGTTGTGGTCGTCAATTAGGGAGCTCAAATAGAGAGCGCTTTTGTCACGAACACGTTCCCTTCTGTTTGGATCTTCCACAGTACACACACAATTAAAATCACCAAGAAATATGATGTAGCGGTCACACTTTAGGTACTGCTCTATATACTCAAAATACAACGCTCGGTCATTCACAATGTTCGGCGCATAAACGCATATAAGCCGCCACGACGCTCCAGAAAAAGAAAAATCGACAATGAGCATGCGGACAGTTTGACATACAGTTACACGTTCGTCAATAATGCCAGCACTCTTCCGTATAAGCAGCGCGTACCCGCCTGATGTACCATTAGCATGACATACACACACATTGTAATGCGCCGTGAAAGGCGTCACCATGCGATCGGTCTGCTCTTGAGTTTCGACCTTAGTTTCTTGTAAAGCGACAACATCGAGTTCCTTCTCTATACACAAGCGACTGAGTTGATACTGTCTCCTTCGCGCTCCGAGACCACGAACTTTTAAAGTGGCCACTCTCAATGCTGTCTCTAATTTCACCGCCATTAGTCTGTATAAGCAGGCCGATCGCCCCCCCCCCCCCCAAAACCCACCCCCCCACCAAGGTGCCGCTAGAGAACAAACCATTCCAACACTTTGTAAAAAACTTTCCAAAAACAAATGCTCAACGAAAAGCCGCTCTAACCACACGCGTACCTTTACGGTGTACGCGTAGGCTAATTCTGAAGTGGCACCCATCTCTTGACGTCGCTAGTCCGGGCGCCCCAGTAGGCGCCGGATCCTAGGTAGGCGGTTCTGCCGCCGTCCGTCTGTCCGGCGGGATGTTCGGTTTCGGGCGAATGGAAGCCCGACGACTCGCCTGGATTTTCTGCGGCGGTTTGTCTTTGGTCTCGTTGTCAAATTCCTCCTCTTGGCCGTTCGTTACGTCCCTTGCTCTCTTCGTATCCGCACTGCTTGCACTCGAGTCTGCGACGTCCATCATTGCAGTTGCTGGCCCGTGCTCTGCTGTACTCGCCCCGGCAGTGGCGAGTTCTATGGCCGTTTCTTCTTTGCCTTTTCTGTCACTTGTCTGCACTGCAGCTTTCTGTTCAATAGTTACTACAGTTACCGCCTTCGAGGCTATGGAAGCCTGCTCAGTGGGCGTCGCAAATGTGTCGGCCGACAGAACTTGCGCACGGAAAGACTCATCCACGTCGGCTTCGTCCATTAACAGGTCAGCCACGTCCTCCCGAAGCGCCGGTCCCGTTACGGACGCGTAGGTCTTAATACACTCCGTCTCATCATGGCCGTAGCGCCGGCAAACGGCACATCTCGGGACGTGACAGTCACGTCGAACATGACTGGTGTTTCGGCATTTCAGGCAAAGTGGTGCTCTGCCTGGTACAACAACTACGGCCTGCTCGCCAGCGACACCAAGTTGATGAGGCAGGTCTTCCACGGTAATACCCGTCTTCAAAACCAACGACACCTCACGCGTTGAGGATGCTTTATCTTGCACTCCGTGGACACGCCATTTCTCCCGGAAGACGTCCGTGACCTTCGCGTACGGTGAAAGGGCGGTGCGTATGTCCTCGTCCGTCACGTTGTGTAAAATCCAATGCAGCTTCAGCCGCACGGCCTGGTTTGCTGGATCAACCACGATACACCGATGTTCATTCACTTTTACTTCCTTGGCGCTTGCAAGCCTTTTGACACCTTCATCGCTCTTGAAAGTCACTGCCCAAACATGGCTCATTTGATACGCCCCTAGGGCGATAACATCCGGCAGTAGGCCTAAGCTAGCCAGTGCGTCGCGGAAGTGCTCCACCCGATACGGCCTGGCACGCACATCAGCATGTAAAAACAATGTATTTAAAACATTCCGACCTGTAGGCAGTTGAGGCAGCAAAACTTGATAGTCCGGGTCTTCTGAACCAAAATTCCTGTTACCGCGGCCCTGCTGGGCCGCTGAAGCCGCTCCGATGGAACTCATGTTCGACACGCCCGCTCGCTAGCGCGGCAGAAAGCCGAGTCCCGGCAACGACTGCTAGAACGAACAACGCTTTCTCTCCGCGGCTCAGATTCCTGATTATGACGAAGCAAAACAAAAGAAAATGAACGCACGCAGTCGGCAGGATTCGAACCTGCGCGGGTACAACCCAATAGATTTCAAGTCTATCGCCTTAACCACTCGGCCACGACAGCAAGAACAAAAGGCGCTTTCTCTCCGCGGATCAGATTCCTGATTAAGGCGAAGCAAAACAAAAGAAAAACAACGCACGCAGTCGGTAGGATTCGAACCTGCGCGGGTACAACCCAATAGATTTCAGGTCCATCGCCTTAACCACTCGGCCACGACTGCAAGAACAGAAGACGCTTTCTCTCCGCGGCTAAGATTCCTGATTATGACGAAGCAAACAAAAGAAAAACAATGCACGCAGTCGGCAGGATTAGAACCTGCGCGGGTACCACCCAATAGATTTCAAGTCTATCGCCTTAACCACTCGGCCACGACTGCAAGAACAAAAGGCGCCTTCTCTCCGCGGCTAAGATTCCTGATTATGACGAAGCAAAACAAAAGAAAAACAATGCACGCAGTCGGCAGGATTCGAACCTGCGCGGGTACCACCCAATAGATTTCAAGTCTATCGCCTTAACCACTCGGCCACGACTGCATTTTTTTTTCTTTATTGCCTGCTTGGCATATAAAACAATCATGTACAGTGCATTGTCACATATAAAAGTGATGTCACATGACTTTCAGCACGTGAGGGGGTTAAAAACGCAATCGCTTCATCAAAGACAGTTCCCCCAAAAGGGGGTACCACTCCGGCTTCTCATTTTGAACTTTGTACACTTCTCTCAAGTATTCTACAGTTTCGATGAAATTCTCTCGTGCCGATCGGGGATTCAGGTCCTCGTTGCGCACGGCCATCCGCGTCCTCCACACGCTGTGGAGTACGAGTGCCATGAACATGTCGTAGGGCACAGCCCCTACGTTTTTGACAGGCAGAAAACGGATGCCGTATGGTGTAACGGGCAAGTCTTTCTTCAAGGTCCTCTGAAGGATATCCCAGAGAAAGACTGCATCACTACAATCCAGAAATATGTGTTCAACCGTCTCCAGCTTTTTGCAGATGATGCAGTCTACAGACCAGGCAACAAATATGCCTTTTTCTCGCAGCCAAGGTTTTGTAGGGAGTGTGCCATTGTGTAGCTTGAAAAAGAACGTTTTGACTGATGGTCGCACAGGCATCTTTTTGACTCTGCTTAAAACATCGTCTCTGGGACCTCTTGGGTACAGTGATCGATAAACAGGCAATGGCAACATGGCTTCTATAAGATCCCTGTATAGTTTCTTTCGCGTCACTCCAGAGAGATATTCCATCGAAAAGCGTACTTTTACGATTTCGAAAGCCCCAACTATCTCGCGCATATAACCCCTTGGTCGTCTTTGGTCGACATGGACCGTTGAAACAATAAATTCTGACAAATAATTTGACAACCGCACATGTAACACTGTTCTCAAGAAGCAATCGCCTTGATCGCGTAAGAAAATAAATCTAGCCACTATAAGAACAGATGGACCAGGCCAAGTCCCCCACTGCGCACAGAGCGGAACAAATTTGTGCGACTCGTTCTTACCTATGTAGAAGCCCACACAAATACTGCCATCACTCTGTGTAGCTTTTGAACAGTATTACGTGTCATAGATAGCACTTGAAGTACATACCACACTCGCGAAACAAGAAAAATGTTGCAGACCGTTGCACGCGTAAACATTGAAAAATCTCGACCTCCCCATTTTTGTGTCTTAGTGCGTAGGTGCTCCGTTTCTTCGTTCCAATATTCTGTTGTGTCCCTGTAGTGTTGGAGCGGTACACCTAAGTACTTATCAGGTGATACCGTCCAAGTGACGTTTTCGGACAATGAGGGCGTTCTTCGCCAGTTTCCATGCCAGATACCTAGACACTTATTCCAATTAATTCTACTACCGGTACACTCGCAGAATGACTTGACATCACTTATTGCCACTGTGACACTTTCTTGATCTTTACAAAAGACCGCGATATCATCTGCGTAACTAAGCACTTTAACTTCCGCGGCCACGACTGCAAGAACAAAAGGCGCTTTCTCTCCGCGGCTCAGATTCCTGATTAAGGCGAAGCAAAACAAAAGAAAAGCAACGCACGCAGTCGGCAGGATTCGAACCTGCGCGCGTATATACAACCCAATAGATTTCAAGTCTATCGCCTTAACCACTCGGCCACGACTGCATTTTTTTTCTTTATTGCCGGTTTTTCAACAACACAACACGTAGCACACATCACAAATGAGACGTCAAAACAAGGTTACAATAAGGTTGTTATTGTAATGCACATAATGCCGTCAGTCACGTGGTGACTGGCGATGTCATTTAAAATTTCTTTTGTGTAAAAGTGTAACCAAGGGTTCCACGCTGGCAATCCAGGGGGAAACACATTCTTTTGTTTTTTCTGCTTCTATTAAACGAGCCATGCTCTCTCGAAAGTACGGCCTTGCCGGTCTTCTATCTGGTTCACAGTAGAAGCCAGCCATTCGTGAGCGCCATATACTGTGCAGGCCAGTCAACATAATCAGATGAAAAGGTACTCCTTCTTCGTTGTCTATTGCAAGGTACCTGATACTGTGCGTATCTAGCGGGAAATCTTTTTCCATTGTCCGCTGAAACACATCCCAAAAAAAAGACCCCCTCCCAACAGTGAAGAAAAACGTGATCGATGGTTTCCGGTTGTTTGCAAATAAAACAGTGAGAACCCCAGGGCATATAAAACCCGCGCTCCTCAAGGAAAGTTCTCACAGGTAGCGTCCCGGTATGCAGTTTGAAAAAGAAAGATTTCGCACTTGGCGCTACTTGCATTCTTTTAACTCTTTTCAGGACATTCTGACCCTGGCCTGCACTGTATATGGCTCTGTACAAGGGAATTGGCAACACTATGTCACATATGTCTTTATACAATTTTCACTTTGTAACAGAATACAAATAATCATTGGAAAACCGAACGCACAGAAATCGCACACTTGATACTACTTCCCGAAAGTAACCCTGCACCGTACCCGACATGACATGGGTGCTAATAACATAGTCGGGTAACAGTCGCCCTAATCTTGCCTGGCACACCGTTTGCAGGAATGGGTCGCTTACCTCGCGAAAAAAGAAAAACCTGTTCACTAACTCTTTGAGAAAGATGTGCCAGTCCAAGCCCCCCACACTTTACTCTCCTGAACAAGTTTGTGCGACTGCACCTTTCCCAGGTAGATCCCCACACAAAGATCGCAAAAACCCTATGCAATTTTTGCACATTTACCCTAGAACAGTACATAACTTGCATCACATACCATAATTTAGCCACAAAAAACATGTTACACACGGTAGCCCTCGCAAACATGGAGAGATAATTAGCCCTCCAAGCATTCGCCCTTTTCACGTAAGAGGTCTGCTTGTTGCTGCCAGTAGTCATTATTATTTTTGTAGTACTGAAGTGGCACACCGAGGTACTTCACAGGCATCCTCTGCCACACGACGTTGGCAAAAATGTCCGGCGTCGACGGCCACACTCCGTGCCAAAATCCCAGGCACTTTCCCCAGTTTACCCGACTTCCTGTAACGTCGCTGAAAACTTTGACATCTCTAATGGACTCTTCGATGCTTTCATAATCGATACAACACACTGCAACATCATCTGCATATGCGAGCAATTTAACCTCAGATGATTGTAAACGAAAACCGGTAATAGAATTATTTTCAAGTACTGACAAACATAACGTTTCAATATAAATGCAGAACAGAAGAGGACTTATGGGGCAGCCCTGGCGCACGGAACGCTGGATTTTGATGGGGGCCCCCAATGCCTTGTTAATAATTAGTCTGGTAGAGCAATTCTGATACGCCAGAGCTACACCGTCCATGATGATGGACCCGACATTAATGTGTTCTAATATGGTAAACAAAATTACATGTGCTACACAATCAAATGCCTTCTCCAGGTCCAACTGGAGTACGGTCACACAAGCTTCCAGGGAATCGCAACACTCTAGAACGGACCGCATCTTGTGAACATTCGTAGCTATAGTGCGACCCTTAATTCCACATGTTTGGTGCGGACCGACTATGTCTTTAATAACTGTCTGAAGTCTAGCAGCTAGAACTTTCATTAAAACCTTGTAGTCCACATTTGTGAGTGCTATTGGTCTATATGATGTTACTTGCTTCAGCTTGTCCTGATCCTCTGACTTCGGAATCAGCACCGTGTGGGATTCACTGAACGACGGTGGTAATACCTTTCCTTCGTACGCTTCGTTGAAAACTGCTACGAGCACTTCTGACAATTCCTTTTTAAACCGCTTGTACCACGCAGCGCAAAGCCCATCAGGGCCAGGCGACTTGCCGGGATTCAAGTTATCAATCGCGCGTTCCATTTCAAAAACAGTTATCGGTGCTTCTAATGCAGCTTTCGTTTCATCACTCAGTTGGGGCATGCGTGCTAAAAACTTCGTTTTAAAGCGTTCCAGGTCTACCTGCCTATGTGCAAATAGATTCTCATAGTGCTGAAAGAACACACGTGCTATGCTATCGGTACCTGTAACTTCGTGACCGCTTGCTTCGATCACGTCAATCTGATTGCGTCGTGCGTGCGCATTTTCCAGTGCAAGCGCCCATTTTGTGGGTGTCTCCCCCACAGCAAAGGACTCGGCTCTAGCACGAACAATCGCGCCGCGATAACGCTCCTAGTCATGCAGTTAAAGTTGCTGTTTGATATTCCGTATATCACTTTTGAATGCTCCCGGCTCTTGGCACTCCAGTTCTGTCAACTTTTCCAAGGTTGTTCTTAGTTCTTTTTCTTTCTTTTTTGCTTCATAATTTAGTGTGACGGTACGATCGATGGCTTTCATTTTAATCCGCTGTTTAAACTCTTCCCATCGTTCTGCAAATTTACCTTCTCCTTTCAGAAGAGTTTCTGCGATGCACTCCAACACCTCTGCTACGAAACTTTCATCAGTGGTCAGTTTCGAATTCATTTTCCACAGTTCCCAAGAGAATCTGCAACCTTTTGTCTTTCTTCCTATGTCACATTTAACTAGACAATGATGAGTGAAGGAAATAGGACAGACATTGTAACTGTTGCACATTGGTATTGCTGCAAGCGACACGTAAATGCGATCTAAACGCGGATGGCTGTTTCCCTGAAAGTGCGTGAAACGCACATCTCGCGTCCCCATCATGCAGTCCGCCACGTCCTCCAATTCCCATTCAGTAATTATCTCGGCCAAAATGTCCCGACCTTTATCGCTCTTTAGGCCTAGATTTGACCTATCTCTGGCATTGAGAACACAATTAAAATCACCTAACAGTACCATATGCTTATCAGAAGACATGTGCTCCTTTAACTTTGAGAAAAAAAGCGACCGATCTTGTGACGCATTTGGCGCATAAATACACACCACACGCCATTCAAGTCCACTCAATACAAAATCGCACGAAACTAACCGGCCGGATGAACATGAAAAAATACCTTGCACCGCGAGACCCGATAATTTCTTGACAAACAATACGCAACCCGCCGACGCCCCTATGGCGTGGCTCACTATCGCGTAATACCACGACGTAAACCGCTGCACCATGCTCCGTGTCTCCTCGTCACCATCCACTTTTGTCTCTTGCACTGCTAACACGTCAAGGTCATGGTCCACCAGGAGCCTGAACACTTGGCTCTGCTTTCGCTTGGCGGCCAGACCTCGAACGTTTAGCGTCGCCAATCTAAGCGTCGGGTTGGTAGCCATGGCTGTCTAGTGAAATGAGATTGGGCCCGGAGCATGGTGCTTACCTTTAGCGTCTAGCTCTCCGCTAGACGCCCCTAGGTCCACCCGGTGGACCGGTGCCACTGGAGAGCGGTGGTGGCTTGTTGTCAGTCTTTTTTCCGCTGTATTAATGTTGGGACGTGGCTTGTAGCTGCTGCGCCTGCCCACAGATGTCTTCGAAGGCGGCCCGTCCTCGCTACTTCCTTGGTTCGCTGCGTTGCTGCCTGCAGGCTGTTCAAGAGGACGTTTGACAGAGGCTCCGACGTTGCTGCCCGTTGCGTCGTTCTTTTCCGACGGGTCTTCCACTGTCTGCATTGGCACACATGCATCCGCTGAGTTGCTTGTGCTTTCTTCCTTAGTCTTGTCCGCTGTATCTTCTGCCCCTCCATCGGTAGCCTTGTTATCCACTGGTGCCACCGCCTCGACAGCCGGTGCAAGCGAACAGGCTGCCGCACTTGGGGTTGCCTGGTCTCCTGCCCCTTTTGCCGCGTCCTCGGCCTCGGCCACATCCATCACCAACTGCGCGGCGTCGTCACCCTCGGCCGGCCCGGTCGCAGAAGCGTACGTGCGTATGCACTGGTCTTCCGAGTGACCAAACCTGCGGCATTGCGAGCACCGAGGGACCTTGCACTCCCGACGTACATGACCAGAGCCTTGGCAGCGCAAGCACTGCATTGGGCGGCCAGGCACGACAACAAGTGCCAGTTCACCTGCGACCCTGATTTGGTGTGGGAGGTCTTCCAGCTTCACGCCGCTCTTGAGCTTGAGCAACACGGAGCGGGTAGTCGTCCCCTTGTCGCTGATTCCTTGTACCCGCCATCGCTCTCGGGTGACCTGAACGACCTTTCCAAAGGCCGCCAGCGCCGTTCTTACATCTTCATCAGCCACACCGTGTATTAGCCAATGAAGACGCAGCCGTACCTGCTGGTCTTGGGGGTCAACCACGATGCAGCGCCGCCCCTTTACCTTGAGCTCCTTGACGTCCAGCAGCCGTTTCGTGGCGTCGGCGTTGTTCATGGTCACCGCCCAGACGTGGTTGATCTGGTAAGCCCCAAGCGCAAGCACCTCCGGCAGCAGTCCTGTTGGGCCGAGAGCGTCCCGAAAATCCTCAGCTCTGTAGGGTCTGGCTCGCACGTCACCGTGCAAAAATACGGTGTTCAACACCACGCGTCCTTTTGGCAGGGAGGCAAAATAATCTGATAGCCTGTGTCGTCTTCACAGTTCACCCTGTTTCCGCGGCCGACTAGGGCCGCTGTCGCCGCTCCATTGGAGCCCATGACTCTGCTGACCGCTCAGCTCGGCTGCCGGAAGCAGAATGACTCGGCCACGACTGCAAGAACAAAAGGCGCTTTCTCTCCGCGGCTAAGATTCCTGATTATGACGAAGCAAAACAAAATAAAAATAATGCACGCAGCCGGCAGGATTCGAACCTGCGCGGGTACAACCCAATAGATTTCAAGTCTATCGCCTTAACCACTCGGCCACGACTGCAAGAACAGAAGGCGCTTTCTCTCCGCTGCTCAGATTCCTGATTAAGGCGAAGCAAAACAAAAGAAAAATAATGCACGCAGCCGGCAGGATTCGAACCTGCGCGGGTACAACCCAATAGATTTCAAGTCTATCGCCTTAACCACTCGGCCACGACTGCAAGAAATGAGGCCGCTTTCTCTCCGCTGCTCAGATTCCTGATTAAGGCGAAGCAAAACAAAGAAAAACAATGCACGCAGCCGCAGGATTCGAACCTGCGCGGGTACAATAGATTTCAAGTCTATCGCCTGAACCACTCGGCCACGACTGCTTTTTTTTTTCTTTATTACCATCTTGGTACAAAACACAAAGTAACACACACACATCACTTACAACACTTACATGTAAAAGATGCGAGCAGTGGTCTGCCCTGTTCACACCACATGATTAAAATCGTTTCAGCTGAACAAGGTCATCCATTATTCGGAGCTACTCTGGTTGTTCCTTTTGGGCCTTAAACACATCTCTTATATAAGATATGCTCTCTACAAAGTAATCACGTATGGAGAGAACCGTCTCATCTGCATGTCTGAATGCCATTCGGTTTTTCCATATACTGTGTAGGCTGACAAGCATAAACATGTCCCAAGGTACTTCGTCTACGCCATCTACCGGTAGAAATCGTATACCATAAGGCGATATCGGTAGCGGCTTTTTTAAAGTTCGTTGCAACACGTCCCAGTGAAATACAGAGTCTGTGCAGTGAAGAAACATGTGGTCTATTGTCTCTGGTTTTCGGCAGATTAGGCAGTTTATGGACCAAGGGACAAATATTCCTTTTTCTTGAAGCCATGGCTTCACGGGCAGTGTGCCAGTGTGCAGCTGAAAGAAGAATGTTTTCATCGAGGGCCGCACCGACATTTTCTTAACTCTCTTCAGGACATTTTTTTCCGAGCCGACACAGTATATGGAACGGTACACAGGTACAGGCAACATAGTGTCAATGAGATCTTTATAAAGCTGTTTCCTTCTAACATCAGCAAGATACTGCGCAGAAAAACGAACTTTCAAACACTGAAATGCGCGCATAACTTCCCAAAGAAAGCCGCGCACCCGCACGTGTTTCACAGGGCTGGATGATACAACATATTCAGGCAGTGCTCCTTTGAAACAAATTTGCATTACCCTCCGCAAGAACGCGTCTTTTTGGTCTCGGAGGAACAGAAATCTGGCCACGAGTTGCCTGATAAACAAATGAGCCAAACCTAGGCCCCCTTTTCCCGCAGATAGAAAGAGATTTTGCGACTTGTCCTCTCCCAACTCGACCCCCAAATGAACACTGCGAAGACTCGATGCAATCTCTGGACGCTGGTCTGTGACATGCAAAACGCCTGAAGCACGTACCACACCTTTGCCACCAGAAAAAGGTTGCATACTGTGGCCCGCGCAAAAATTGAGTGATCACGCCCACCCCATTTCTGCGTACTTTCTCGCGTGCGCTCAATTTCCGTTTCCCAATATTTGCCGGTTCTCGATAGTGGTCTAGCGGTACTCCCAAGTATTTGACAGGTGACGTTATCCACTGAACACTCTCGAACATAACAGGTGCGTAATCCCAATTGCCGTGCCAGAAGCCAAAGCACTTTTCCCAGTTTATCACGCTTCCGGAGGCTTTGCAAAACCTAGCCGCGTCTCTCACCGCTTCAGCTATACTGTCTTTATCTTCACAGAAAATAGCGATATCATCCGCATACGATAGAACTTTAACTTCGGTGGACAACATCGTGAAGCCTCGCACTTTTTCGTTTGACATAATTTCAGGCAAAAAGGTTCCAGATACAGTGCAAACAACAATGGAGACAATGGGCACCCTTGTCTCACTGAAGAACGAACAGCGATACTTTCACTCATTTGCTTATTAACAATGATGTTTGCCGTACAACCAGCATATGCCATTTTGACACCTTCCAAGAGCACTCGGCCAACATTCACGTGTTCAAGGATAGAAAACAGGATATGATGGTTGACTCGGTCAAAGGCCTTTTCCATGTCTAGTTGCAACATTGCTACGCGTTTATCAAATGCATCGCCGCACTCCAATATACTCCGTGCTACATGAATATTTGTCTGTATCGTGCGTCCTTTAATCCCGCACGTTTGGTGTGGGCCGACGATAGCTTTTATTACATTCTGCAACCTTCTGCCTAGAACCTTCATGAAAATCTTATAGTCCACATTCGTGAGACTTATGGGCCGATAAGCTTTGACTGACAATCTCTTTACTGGGTCGTCACTCTTCGGAACCAAGACGATGTGAGTTCTTCGAAAAGACGGAGGCATTATCTGTTTTTCGTACGTTGCTTGAATTACGTTGTGTAGAATATACACTATGTCGCCTTTGAACGCTTTGTAAAAAGCTGCGCCCAGCCCGTCCGGTCCAGGTGATTTGCCAGAGCTTAACTCGTCGATTGCACGCTCCACTTCCGCTGCACTAATCGGCTCCTCGAGCCCAAGCTTGACTTCATCATCTAAGATAGGCATCAGTGCCAAAAATTCCGCCGCAAGGCCCTCTTTTACGTTTGACTCGTGACCCAGTAGTCCTTCGTAGTAATCAACAAACGCTCTCTGAATAGTGTTGGAATCATAAGCAATTTCGCCCTTGTATTCTATCCCTTTTATCTCGTTGTTGACTGCATATCGCTTTTCGTCACAGAGGGACCGTTTTGTCGGCATCTCGCCCAACCACAACCGTTCTGTACGTGCTCGTATGACTGCTCCTTTGTATTTTCCTCTGTCCAACAGTTCTAATTTATTTTTTGTTTCTCTTATTTCTTTTGCAAACTGGCCCGGCTGCGCACTTTCCAAACTGAGAAGCAAATTTAAGCGGCTATGAAGTTCTTTTTCGTCTGCCTTCTCCCTTTGGCGTAGCACACTCGCTCTTTCTATAGCGCTCATTTTTATTTCCTCTTTAAAATGTTCCCAGTTTGCAATAATGTCTCCGTGCTCATCCGTTTGTAAAAAGTCCATTTTTTCTTTTACTGTACGCACAAAAATTTCATCCTCAAGAAGCTTTACATTGAATTTCCAAAGATTCCAGTTGAACTTCGACCTTTTGGTCTTCGTTCCCAGTGTAAACATTACCATGCAATGATCGCTAAACGCAACGTTTTTAACCAGGTGGTCATTGCACAGTGGGACCACGCAAGCTGACACATAAGCTCTGTCCAGTCTTGCATGACTTGCTCGTTGGAAATGCGTAAATTGCGGACGGGCTCCTTCTGACAGTGCACTCCCAACGTCTTCCAAGTTGTAGTCTTGGACAATTGCTCTCAGTAGTAACGAGCTTTGGCTTCTAATGGTCGCGTTCGTAACTCTGTCCTCGGGCATGCAAACGCAGTTAAAGTCTCCCATAAGGATAATATATCTAGGAGACTTCAGATAGGGCTGCAACATTTCGAAGAATGCTTTGCGCTCAATTTCCTTATTTGGCGCGTACACACACACTACGCGCCACTGTACATCAAGATAGGAAAAATCAAACATGACGAAACGCCCTGTGTTGCAAACTGTAACACATTCTTCAATAACACCTAAAGAATTCCGGATTAAAATGGCACATCCTCCCGATGTACCAACAGAATGACACACACATACATTGTACCGGCTTCTAAAGGGCTCAACCATGCGGTTCGTCTGATCTTCACTAGCCACCTTTGTCTCCTGCACTGCCACTACGTCCACATCATTCTCGAGCAGCAAGCGACTTAATTGGTACTGACGTCGCCTCGCTGCCAGTCCCCTTACATTAATCGTGGCAAATCTAAGTGCTGCTTTTGTTTTGACCGCCATGTGCGCGACAAATTAAAAGGACGGAACCGCTTCGTGCTCACCTTCAGCCGCAAAACATCGAAAAGAGGAGTACAGCAATTGTGTCCTTTCAAGAGTTCTCGAGCACACCCAAGAGATGGGCGGGCCCTCCGCAGCACGCAGTGTCAGCGCGCCGCACTTGATAGCTCCTTCGTGCGTCTCCTCCCGTCCTTTGCCAAGCCAGAAGAGAGCCATGACTTCTACGTCGGTGTAGTCGTCGCCGGCCTTTTGTCCGGCGGGATGTTGGGTTTAGGACGAAACGTCGGCCGGCGCTGTCCTGCCGATTTGGAAGGTGGTTCATCGATGCTTGTAGGAGGACCTTGAGCCTCTTCGACGCAGGCCTTGTCGTGAGTCCTCTTTGCTGCCGCACTGCTAATGCTTGGTTGGACGACGTCCATGCCATCTTCGTCCTCTATTGGTTTTACACCTTCAGTAGAAGCACTTTGGCTTCCTTTTCCTTCCGCAGCATCAACATTCAGGTCTTCAACAGCCTGAAGAGGCACAGCGGTCTTGTCCTCGGTCTGTGTCGTTGCCCCGCCTCCACTAATAACGTTAGGCGTAGAAGCTGGCGACGGCACGTTCTTTTCTGCTGTTCTCGCTGCCTCCTCGGCTTCATCCGCATCCATGACAAGTTCGGAATGGTCCTCTCTTCTCATGGGCCCTGTGACATTTGCGTACGTTTTGACGCACTGCGACTCATCGTGGCCGAAGCGGCGACACTGACTGCAACGGGGTACTTTACATTACCGTCGAACGTGTCCTGAGGTATGGCACCTAAGGCAAAGTGGGGCTCTTCCAGGAACAACAACGAGGGCCTGTTCTCCAGCAATGCGTAGCTGGTGCGGCAGGTCCTCAACTGTAACACCCGGCTTCAACTTCAAGGAGACAGAACGCGTTGACGAACCTTTGTCCATGACTCCCTGAACGCGCCAACGTTCCTTGGCGACTTCCGTCACGGTGCCGTACGGTGCAAGCGCTGTTCGCACGTCTTCATCCTGCACATTGTACAGAATCCAGTGGATCTTCATCCTCACGTCCTGGTCACCGGGATCAATAACAACGCACCGACGTTCTTTCAATTTCATTTCACGGGTGGAGAGCAGCTTACTTCATTCCTTCGGCACTCTTGAACGTGATAGCCCAAATGTGGTTCATTTGGTACGCCCCCAAGGCGATAACCTCGGGGAGCAGTGCCAAACCGACCAGTGCGTCGCGAAAATCCTCGACCTTGTGGGGCCTTGCTCTGACGTCGGCGTGCAAAAACAGCGTATTTAACACAATTCGACCTGTTGGTAGCCGCGGCAAAATAAATTCGTAGTCCTGATCACTTGAGCCAGTAAACCTGTTTCCGCGGCCAAGCTGGGCCGCTGATACCGCTCCGTTGGAGCACATGATTTCACGCCCGTCACGCTCGGTGGCCGGAAGTAGAATCCCGGCCACGACTGCAAGAACAAAAGGCGCTTTCTCTCCGCGGCTCATATTCCTGATTAAGGCGAAGCAAAACAAAAGAAAAATAATGCACGCAGTCGGCAGGATTCGAACCTGCGCGGGTACCACCCAACAGATTTCAAGTCTATCCCCTTAACCACTCGGCCACGACAGCAAGAACAAAAGGCACTTTCTCTCCGCGGCTAAGATTCCTGATTATGACGAAGCAAAACAAAAGAAAAATAATGCACGCAGTCGGCAGGATTCGAACCTTGCGCGGGTACCACCCAATAGATTTCAAGTCTATCGACTTAACCAATCGGCCACGACTGCAATTTTTTTTATTGCCGGTCTTTGACAATGTACAGAACACTCAGTATAGAAACAGACATCACAAAAATAACACCTACAGAACATACAGAAAAACATGTAAGCCATCAGCCCAACATGGACTGGCGTTGTCAAACTAAAATTCGTTTTAAAGCTGTCAGAGGTTCTATCGTCGACAGCCAATCGGGTACACAATCTTGTATTTTCTTAATTTCAATGAAACGAGACATACTTTCTCGAAAATAACTACGAGCAGGCCTAGCATCTGGGTCGCAATGGTACCCAGCCATTCGTGCCCGCCATAAACAGTGGAGGCCATTGAGCATAATTAGGTCGTATGGAACCCCGTCCTCACTCTCAATCGGTAAGTACCTGATCCCATGCGGATTCAACGGAAACTCCTTCTTGATTGTCCGTTTTAGGACGTCCCAGAAGTAGACACCTTCCCAGCAATCCAAGAACACATGATCTACAGTTTCAGGTTGCTTGCAAATCAAGCAGTGTGGGCCCCATGGTACAAGGAAGCCGCGTTCTTCCATGAATGTCTTCACTGACAGCGTTCCTGTGTGTAGCCTAAAAAAGAATGTTTTTGTCCCAGTAGGCACCTCCATTCTTTTCACCCGTTTAAGGACATCCTGTCCTGGTCCTCCACTGTATATCGCTCTGTACAATGGCACTGGAAATACAATATCGCACACATCTTTATATAATGTCTTTCTTTTCACGCCGGATAAATAATCGAAAGAAAAACGCACTGAAAGAAAGCGCACACTATCGACTACTTCTTTAAGATACTCGGCCACGACTGCAAGAACAGAAGGCGCTTTCTCTCCGCATCTCAGATTCCTGATTAAGGCGAAGCAAAGCAAAAGAAAAACAACGCACGCAGTCGGCAGGATTCGAACCTGCGCGGGTACCACCCAATAGATTTCAAGTCTTTCGCCTTAACCACTCGGCCACGACTGCAAGAACAGAAGGCGCTTTCTCTCCGCATCTCAGATTCCTGATTAAGGCGAAGCAAAGCAAAAGAAAAACAACGCACGCAGTCGGCAGGATTCGAACCTGCGCGGGTACCACCCAATAGATTTCAAGTCTATCGCCTTAACCACTCGGCCACGACTGCAAGAACAGAAGGCGCTTTCTCTCCGCTGCTCAGATTCCTGATTAAGGCGAAGCAAAACAAAAGAAAAACAACGCACGCAGTCGGCAGGATTCGAACCTGCGCGGGTACAACCCAATAGATTTCAAGTCTATCGCCTTAACCACTCGGCCACGACTGCTTTTTTTTTCTTTATTGCCGTCGTCGACGTACAAAATCAAGGGTTACAAATGATAAAACGTGCCAGCCACACTTTGGCCAACACAGCACTAAAATCTTTTCAGTGACACCAGTTCATCGAGTACATACATCCATTGTGGTGGATCAGGCAGTGATTTGTAAGCGTCTCTCACGTAAACAACACTCTCAATGAAGTGTTCTCGCACCGGTATTACAACCAAGTCTGCATGTTCAAATTGCATGCGAGTTTTCCACATAGCGTGGAGGCCCAGGACCATAATGAGGTCGTACGGTACTTGCTCTGAGGTATCTATAGGCAAAAAGCGTATCCCATACGGGTCCAGGGGTAACTGCTTCTTCAGCGTTCTCTGCAGAACGTCCCAGTGAAAGATCGGGTCCCAGCAGTCTAGGAAAACATGTTCCACTGTTTCTGGTTTTTTACATAAAAAGCAGTTGGTGTTCCAGGGGATGAAAATACCCTTGCTATGAAGCCAGGTCTTAACGGGAAGTGTGTTTGAATGTAATTGGAAGAAGAAGGACTTAGTTGATGGCCGTACTGGCATTTTCTTCACTCTTTTTAGCACGTCCTGTCCGGGGCCTCCACGGTGTGGCGAGCGGTACAAAGGTACGGGGAGCATCGTGTCCACAAGGTCTCTGTACAATTTTTTCTTTGTAACGGTGGACAGATACTGCTGTGAGAAACGCACATTTAACCTCCTATATGACATCACCACTTCACGCAGGTATCCTTTCACAGTTCCCGGCATGTTCTGAGCCGACGAAACAACGAATCCCGGAAGAAGTCTGCCCAGCCGTACTTGTACTATTGTTCGAAGAAAGATCATTTTGATCCCGCAGAAACACAAAGCGTGACATAATTTGTCGCAAAAACAAGTGAACCAGACCAAGCCCACCTTTCTTGACAGGGAGAAACAAGTTTGTTCGACTCGTCCTCTCCCAGGTAGAGGCCGAAATGAAAGTAGCGAAAATGCGGTGAATTTTTTGTACGCTTACCCGCGCAGCACACAACACATTCATAACATACCATATCTTAGAAACTAAAAAGAGGTTGCAAACAGTGGCTCTAGAAAACATTGACAATTGCTTTCCTCTCCAACCGTCAGCCTTTTCCTTCGCTCTCGAAGCTTGGTCGAGCCAGTACGGTTCGGCCTCACGGTAACTTCCGAGAGGCACCCCAGGTACGGTGTAGGCAACTTTGACCAATTCAATCGAGAAAAGGTCTCCGGCGTGTCTTCCAACTCCCATGCCAGAAGCCATAACTTTTATCCCAATTTATCTGGGCTCCAGCTGAAACGCAAAATTTTTCGACTTCAGTTGTTGCCTCTTTAATGCTGGCTTTATTTGTACAGAGAATCACGATGTCGTCTGCATACGCCAATATTTTAACGTGTGCTGCCTGTAGTCGATAGCCTGCTATGCGGTCGTTGTTTTTAATGGCCAAACAGAGTGGCTCGAGATAAGCAGCAAACAGAAGGGGCGAAAGCGGGCATCCTTGACGCACCGACGAGAGCACACGAAAGCTATCGGTGAGCTCCCCATTAACAATGATTCGCGTTGAGCAGTCTTTGTACGCCATCGTTACGCCTTCCGTTATGACACTGCCAACATTCGTATGTTCGAGTATGCATAGTAGAGCCTTGTGCGAGACGAGGTGGAAGGCTTTCGCCAAATCTATCTGCATCATCGCGACGTAATCGCCAATCGCGTCGCAACACTCTAGCACACTTCGAACCACGTGTACATTTGTTGTAATACTGCGGCCTTTAATGCCACAAGTCTGGTGAGGCCCTACCAATGTTTTGATGACACTTTGCAGTCGTTTCGCTAAAACTTTCGTGAATATTTTATAGTCAACGTTGGCTAGAGTTATCGGGCGATATGAGCCTGGCAACAAACGTTTCTTTTCGTCATCACTCTTCCGGATTAGCACGATATGCGAGGTTGTGAAAGACAAGGGCAATCTTTTTCGGTCATACGCTTCGCTGATAACTAGATGGAGGACATGAGCCAGCGCTGACTTAAACGTTTTATAGAAAGTAGCCCCTAAGCCATCAGGCCCAGGTGCTTTACCGGGCGCCAACTCGTCTATTGCGCACTCTATCTCACTCAGGGTAATGGGATGTTCTAGCCGTGCCTTAACTTCTTCATCAAGCTTTGGCATCAATGAAAGGAATTCCGTCTGGTAGCCACCTTTAGGTTCGCGTGGTTGACCTAAGAAGGCTTTGAAGTGATCGACGATCCCTTGTTTGATGTCGTTTTTGTCGGACGTGATGTCATTGCCTTTAGCTAGCTGGCGGATTTCCTTCCGACATGCGTACCTTTTCTCGTCTGAGAGAGCTCGTTTTGTTGGCGCTTCTCCCGCCCACAGCTTCTTAGACCTTGATCGCACAACGGCGGCTTTGTATTTCTCAGAGTCTATCCTTTCGAGTTCGGCTTTCACTTCCTTTATTTCGTTAACATACACACCAGGCTGGACACTTTCCATGCTGATGAAAAATTGCAGTTGCTGGCGAAGGTTCGGTTCTGCCTGTTTCAGGTTATGCCGAAGGACACTGCTGCTTTCAATAGCCATTGTTTTTACTTTCTGTTTAAATTCTTCCCATTTAATGGCGAAGCTTGCTAATTCGACTGAAATCAGGCTTTCTAGTTCCTTCGCAACAGCATCAACGAAAGCATCGTCATCCAGCAACTGCGCGTTCAATTTCCAGAGGTCCCAGTTAAAGGTGTGTTTGATCTGTCTTTTCCCAAAGGTGGCAGCTACCAAGCAGTGATCGCTATATGCAATGGGTTGCACATCATATTCCCTACACAAGGGCAACAATTCGGCTGACACATATAATCTATCTAGCCGAGCGTGGCTATCACGCTGGAAGTGCGTAAACTGTGGGTGGGTACCGCTGGCGAAGACACTACCGATATCTTCCAAGTCGTAATCATGCACCACTGCATTTAGCAATTCAGCACTCTTATCGCGAACGCGTGAAACTTTTGCGCGATCGTCAGCAGTGCATACACAGTTAAAATCGCCCAGCAGTATTACCACCTTGTCACATTTTACGTACTCTTCAAGACGCTCAAAGAAGGATCGCCGGTCTGTTTTAATATTCGGTGCGTAGACACAAATAACACGGAAATCCTTATCGCAAAAACAAAATTCAGTCACTAAAAGGCGCCCACTTTTACACGAAAACACTGACTGCACACAAATGCCAAAGTTTCTTCGTATGAATACAGCGCAACCACCTGATCCACCAACAGCGTGAGAAACACACACGTCAAAGTGCGCACGAAAATTGGACACCATTCTGTCGGTTAGTTCTTGGCTCTCTATTTTCGTTTCTTGGATTCCCACAAGATGCAAGTCATTATCTAAGAGTAGCCGGCTTAGCTGACATTGCCGCCTTCTTGCACCGAGCCCTCGTACATTTAACGTGGCTACACGTAGCGCTCCTTCGATATTAGCTGCCATGACTACACGGTAGAATGGTGCCCACCACAGTTACGCAAGGACGAGTATTCATAATGACGTGCCGATAACCGCGTCGAATGCCACAAAAGGGAACACAACCCGACCTCTCGAAAGCAACACTCACATGGAACTTGGGCCCTCGTTCCTGACACATATCCAAAAGAATTGCGCTCAGGGTGACGGCCATTGCACTCACCAACCCCCAACCTGCCTCAAGCTAAGCACAGTACAGAACTACGGAGGCGGTTTACCCGCCTGCCGTGAATCGGCCGTAATGTTCGGCCGCAGCTTCAAGGTTGGTCTCCTCATACCTGGCGTTTTGGGCGGTGGCTCGTCTCCGCCGCTGCTGTCCTGCAACGTAGCCAGGCTATTGGTCTGGTCGCGCGGGCGTTTCCCCGCCTGCAAGTTAGCAAGCCCGGTATGGGTGTCCATGTCTTCCTGTTCAGGGGCGGTGGAGGCCGCTCCCGGCATCAGGTGGGCTCTCTTCTCACGGTTCGGCATGGCTACTGTGCCCTCTACTTGCTCTTGTTGTTCAGTGGCGACGGCTTCATTGACATTTGCCCCTGTTGCTGAAGTCGTACCTCCGTCTTTGCCGCCTCGCCAGCTGCTTCCTTAGTCGTGGACGATGTGTCTTCCATGTCCGCCTCGTCCATGAGTAGGGCGGAGTTGTCGTCGTTGCTCACGGGTCCGGTCACGCTAGCGTACGTCCGCTCGCACTGACTCTCTTCGTGACCGAAGCGTCGGCACGCACCACACCGCGGTATGCGGCAGTCGCGACGAATATGGCCCGTTCCGCGGCAGCGTAGGCAGAGAGGGGCCCTGCGCGGCACAACCACGAGAGCCAGCTCGCCGGCGACGCTCACCTGATGTGGGAGATCGTCCAGCATTACGCCCGGCTTCAACTTCAGCGTAACCAGTCTTGTGGTAGAGTTCTTATCGGCCACGCCATACACCCGCCACCACTCGCGGGCGACGTCCGTGACCTTTCCAAACGGCGCGAAGGCAAGACGCACGTCCTCGTCAGGAACGGTGTGCAGCAGCCAATGCACATTCAAGCGCACATCCTGGTTGGCGGGGTCAATGACGAGGCATCGGCCCTTTTTGACCTGCAGCTCACCAACGCTGACTATCTTCATCACGGCTTCGTTGTCCTTGAAGGTCACAGCCCAAACGTGGCTCATACGGTAGGCCCCGAGAGCCACCACTTCCGGCAGGAGCGATAACGGGGCGAGCGCATCGCGGAAATCTTCCACCCGGTATCGGCGGGCCCTGATGTCACAATGTAAAAAAACTGTGTTAATAACAAAACGCCCTGTTGGCAAACTCGGCAAAACAACTTGATACTCGTCAGCAGGCAAAATCCTGTTACCGCGGCCGCTCTGGGCCAGCTGAAGCCGCTCCTACGGAGCCCGTCATCATGCGTCCGTCACACTCGGTGGCCCTAAGCAGAATCTGGCCACGACTGCAAGAACAAAAGGAGCTTTCTCTCCGCTGCTCAGATTCCTGATTATGGCGAAACAAAAGAAAAACAATGCATGCAGCCGGCAAGATTCGAACCTGCGCGGGTACAACCCAATAGATTTCAAGTCTATCGCCTTAACCACTCGGCCACGACTGCATTTTTTTTTCTTTATTGCCGTTCTTTGACAAAGATAGAAACACACATACACATGAAGCGAATATGATATTACAATGCTCTGGTGGTATAAACGCCTGCCGTCAATTGGCTGGCGCACTATGTTAAAAACGCTTTAGACAGACGAGTACATCTAACAAAGTTGCCCATTCAGGCTTAGCTAGTCGTGCATTGCAAGCCTCGCGCAAGAACAAAATACTTTCAATAAAATGCTCCCTAGCTGAGCGAATAACCAGACGTTCATGCCTGACATCCATGCGCGTTTTCCACAGGCTGTGTAGAGTCAGCGCCATAAACATGTCATAAGGAACACCATCTTCACTCGCAATTGGAAGGAAACGGATGCCGTACGGTGTGACAGGTAAATCCTTTTTCAGTGTACGTTGCATAATGTCCCACAGGAAAAGTGCGTCCGAGCAATCCAAGAAAATGTGTTCTATTGTCTCGGGTTTCCTACACAAGATGCAGTTTATGGACCACGCCACAAAAAGGCCTTTTTGTTGTAGCCAAGGTTTGACGGGAAGAGTTCCAGTATGCAGTTGGAAGAAGAAAGTTTTGACCCCAGACCAGCACTGGCATCCGTTTCACTCGCTTCAATACGTCCACTCCTGTGGTCGCTGAATACATAGAACGGTACAAAGGAACTGGCATGCAAATATCTACTAGATCCTTGTACAATTTTTTCCTTCCAACAATAGCAAGATAATCAAATGAAAAGCGAGCACACAAGAATTCCACGGACCAAGCTACCTCCCGTAAAAAGCCGCGGAGACTTGCACCATTTGCCGATCTTGAGGATACGATAAACTGAGGTAACACATCTCGTAAACGTACTTGGCACACTGTTCGCAAAAAGGGATCCTTCTGATCTCGCAGGAAAATAAATCTCGAGACAACTTGCCTCAAAAACAAATGCACCAACCCAAGGCCCCCAGACTTCACCGATCGAAATAAATTCGTGCGACTGGTTCTCTCCCATGTGGATCCCCATATAAAAACAGCACATGCTCTGTGTATCTTTTGGATGCTCATTCTTGACACGCACAGTGCTTGCAGCACATACCAGATTTTCGCAAAAAGAAAAAGATTGCATACTGTTGATCGCGCGAAAATCGGACAAATTCCTACCTCCAAACTTTGTTGCTTTAACTTTAACTTGCTCTACTTCTTCTTGCCAATAATCATTGTATCATGGTAGTGTTGTAGCGGTACTCCAAGGTACCGCGCAGGTGTCACGGTCCACTGCATATTTTCAAAAAATTCTGCTTTATCGTTCCAATTACCATGCCAGATTCCCAATGATTTGCTCCAGTTTATCGCACTTCCGGTGACCTTGCAGAATCTGTTTGCTACCTCTACTGCATTAGAGACGCTTTCCTTGTCTCGACAGAATAGGGCGATATCGTCCGCGCAGGCTAAAATCTTTACTTCTCTGGAGGCCATCGAAAATCCCCTTATGATAGTACTACTAATAACCTTTAAGCAAAATGGTTCAATGTATAAGGCAAAAAGTAAAGGCGATAAGGCACATCCTTGGCGCAGAGCGGACTTAACTTCTATCATAGCCGTTGGCTGTTGTTAACTATTAGTTTTGTAGATACCCCATCGTAACACATTTTAACACCTTGCAGAAGAACAGAACCTATGTTGGCATGTTCCAAAACAAGAAATAGTGTTTCGTGCGACACTCTATCGAACGCTTTCTCCAGGTCAAGTTGCAACAGTGCCACCCTATCTGAGAAAGCGTCACAACTTTCCAATATTGTTCTCGCTACATGTACGTTGGTGACAATAGATCGTCCTCTTATGCCACAAGTCTGGTGGGGCCCTACTAATTGTTGTATCACATTTTGGAGTCTCTGTGCAAGAACCTTGGTGTATATTTTATAATCTGTGTTTGTGAGACTTGTCGGGCGGTACGCCCGTACCGACAACAATGCGTGAGTGTCTTCAGACTTTGGTATCAACACCGTGTGACTCTGACGAAAAGAAGGAGGGAGCACACAGTTCTCATACGCTTCCGTAATTACTTTATGTAAGGGAATGGCTATGTCCTGCTTAAAGGCTTGGTAGAAAGCGGATCTGAGACCGTCTGGCCCTGGCGTTTTTCCGGAGCTGAGCGCGTCAATCGCCCATTTTATTTCTTCGACAGTGATTGATTCTTCAAGCCTTTTCGTTAAGTCACCCTCAAGGCTTGGCAATAGTGGCAAGAATTCATTATCAAATCCTCCTTCCCGAATTGGCTCATGCCCTAGCAGTTCGCAGTAATGCTCATAAAAGGCCCGTCGTATGGTTTCTTTGTCTCGTACAACCACACTGCCATATGTTACGGCTGTTATCTCATTCCGCGAGGCATAAGCTCGTTCGTCACCGAGTGAACGCTTCGTCGGCTGTTCGCCGCACCATAACTTTTCCGCGCGTGCTCGTATGACCGCACCTTTATATCTTTCAGCTTCGACTAATTCCAACTGGGATTTAATTTCCTTTATTTCTTTCGTATACCTTCCAGGGCTATTATTTTCTAGGCATAAATAAAAATTTAGATTGGTTTGCATTTCTACTTCTTTTTTCTTTTCCTCTCGTCGCAAAGCACCGGACCTTTCTATAGCGAACATTTTGACTTCTTGTTTAAAATGCTCCCACGCTTCTGCATGACTTTTGTGTTGTGTTTTGAACCATACTTGAAGTCTATCATTAACGCCGATCAAAAATGATTGATCTTCAAGGAGCTTCACATTAAATTTCCACAATTCCCAGTTGAAACCAGTCGACTTTTTCGGGCCAACAGCAAAAATAACTAAGCTGTGGTCAGAAAAGGAAACATGGCTCACTTCATATAGATTACACAGTGGTATTAGATCTGCCGATATGTAGGCGCGATCCAACCTGGCGTGACTATTTCGCTGATAATGGGTGAACGGTGTCGTATCTGCATTGGCCATCACACCCCCAACGTCCTCTAAATTGTAGTTTTCTATCGCCACATTCAAGTACCGCGCACTTGCATCATGAATAGGCGGGCTTCCAACCCTGTCTTTTACGTTACAGACGCAATTGAAATCACCCATCATCACAACAATTTCATCACACTGCAAATGGGCTTCAACACTTTCAAAGAAAGCCTTGCGCTCGTTCACCTTATTGGGTGCATACAAGCAAATAATCCGCCATTTCAAATCAGCAAAACACACATCGCAAACAATTAGTCGACCACCCTCGTCTGTGTAGACGCTTTCTACCGAGAAGCCTAAAGCGCTTCTCAGAAATAGTGCACAACCGCCTGCAGTACCGGCTGCGTGGGACACACATACGTAGAAACGTGACCTAAATGGATCCAGCATTCGATCCGTTCCTTCTTCACTATCGACTTTTGTTTCTTGTACAGCGATTACGTCAAGGTTCTTTTCCATGAACAGGCGACAAAGCTGGTATTGCTTGCGCCTTCCTGCAAGGCCTCGAACATTAATTGTACCAAATCGTAATGCTGTGTCTAGGTGTATTTCCATGGCAATGTGAGAAGGCGCGTCAGACCGAAATCTCTCTTAAGCAGACTACATGCCACAGTTGACACTCACTTCGTTCGCATGCGACGTCAGTCTTCACATCCTCCGTCGTCTTATCCGGCAGCTCGATGTCAGCCTCGGTCAAAAACAATTTCGGAGTCACCGCCCCCTCCCCTCCCCCACCGCAGTACGCCCACATACTGCGAACACTGGCTGCGGGTTCACGTCGGTCCCGACGCTGGCCCTTTTCTGTCCGCTGGGATGTTGGGGGCTGGCTTGAAGCTTAACCGGCGCCCAGTCGGTGTTTTCGCAAGTGGTTCTTCGTGGCTTGCTTCAGTTGATCTTTCGTCATTTTTCACGGTATTGTCAAGCGGGCGTTTTAAAGGACCTGCTCCTTTGAGTGGTTCCGTCGTGTCCATAGGACTTGGAGTGTGTCCGAGTGATTCGGCAGGCTCGTTGACTGTCTTGTTCTTGTCATCCTTGTCGGCAAGCTTTTCTTTGGCTTCAGTTGGAGAGGACTTCTTTGCAACTTCTTTGGTGTCCATATTCTTCTCAGGCTCACGAGTGAAGTCCTTCGGAGCGGGGCTTTGCACCATGCCGTCCCTTCCAGCGGCCTCTTCAGCATCGACTGCGTCCATTGTGTGCTCCTGGATGACTTCATCACTTTTAGTTGCTCCCGCCACGTTGGCGTATGTTCGCACGCACGAGCTTTCGTCATGCCCGAAGCGGCGACACATAGCACAGCGTGGCACGCGACACTCTCGCCTGATATGGCCTGTGCGGTTGCACCTCAGGCACAGCGGGGCACGCCCAGGCGCCACCAGCAGTGTCATGACGCCGGAGATCCGAAATTGGTGCGGGAGGTCGTCAATGGTAACACCCGATTTGAGCTTCAGGGATACCGTGCGAGTTGACGAACCTTTATCAGTCATGCCTTGAACGCGCCACCGTTCCTTGAACACCTCGGTGACCTTCCCAAAAGGCGCGAGCGCGGCACGCACGTCCTCATCTTGCACGTTGTGCAGAAGCCAGTAGATCTTGAGCCGCACATCCTGGCTGTCTGGGTTGACAACCAGGCAGCGACGCTCCTTCACCATAATGTCACCGAGGTCCAGTATCTTCTTCATTGCCTCTGGGCTTCTAAACGTAACTGCCCACACGTGGTTCATTTGGAAGGCCCCCAAGGCGTCAACCTCGGGGAGCACTCCCAGGCGAACCAGCGTGTCTCGGCAATCCTCAACTCGGTAGGGTCTTGCCTTTACGTCTCCGTGAAGAAATAGCGTGTTGGCTACGCATGGTCCTGTAGGCAGAGGCGGCAAAATGACTTGGTAATCTACACAATCCATAGCAGCATTCCTGTTACCGCGGCTCGACTGAGCCGCTAAGACCGCCACGTTGGAGCACATGAAAACACATCCGTAGGCTTCCGCGGCCGGAAGTGGAATATTGCGCCACGGAGGCGGCTGCTCGGCGCTCTCCCGACCACGCACTTGCTACAGAAAATCTACCAGAATAAATACAACAAAAAAGCATCAAAAGGAGAAGCTTCGCCCCCGGGAGGGCTCGAACCTCCAACCTTTCGGTTAACAGCCGAACGCGCTATCCGATTGCGCCACGGAGGCGGCTGCTCGGCGCTCTCCCCACCACGCACTTGCTACAGAAAATCTACCAGAATAAATACAACAAAAAAGCATCAAAAGGGGAAGCTTCGCCCCCGGGAGGGCTCGAACCTCCAACCTTTCGGTTAACAGCCGAACGCGCTATCCGATTGCGCCACGGAGGCGGCTGCTTGGCGCTCTCCCGACCACGCACTTGCTACAGAAAATCTACCAGAATAAATACAACAAAAGAGCATGAAAAGGTGAAGCTTCGCTTACGGGAGGGCTCGAACCTCCAACCTTTCGGTTAACAGCCGAACGCGCTAGCCGATTGCGCCACGGAGGCGGCTGCTCGGCGCTCTCCCCACCACGCACATGCTACAGAAAATCTACCAGAATAAATACAGCAAAAAAAAGCATCAAAAAGGAGAAGCTTCGCCCCCGGGAGGGCTCGAACCTCCAACCTTTCGGTTAACAGCCGAACGCGCTAGCCGATTGCGCCACGGAGGCGGCTGCTCGGCGCTCTCCCCACCACGCACTTGCTACAGAAAATCTACCAGAATAAATACAGCAAAAAAAGCATCAAAAAGGAGAAGCTTCGCCCCCGGGAGGGCTCGAACCTCCAAGCTTTCGGTTAACAGCCGAACGCGCTATCCGATTGCGCCACGGAGGCTTTTTTTTTCTTTATTGCCTGCTTTGACACTAGCGAAACAATACAAATGCATATATACAGTGCACCGACATCACGTCAGGCGGGATGGTCATATTAAAATTTCTTGAGGCACACCAGCTCATCAAGAATGCTAACCCCGTCTGCGGGTTCACTCTGTGCACGATACACTTCTCGTATAAAAGAAACACTTTCAATGAAGTTCTCTCGCGTAGAGCGTGCATTGGCGTCAGCATGACGAACAGCCATTCTCGTCTTCCACAAACTGTGGAGGCCCAGGAGCATGAACATATCAAAAGGTATTCCTTGATCACTTTCAACTGGCGGGAATCGAATTCCATACGGGGTTATGGGGAGTTCTTTTTTGAGAGTGCGCTGCAAGACATCCCAATGAAATACTGCGTCCCGACAATCAATGAAGGCATGTTCAATTGTTTCGGGCTTTGCACACAGCAAGCAGTTTGTTGTCCACGGTACGAATATTCCTTTCTGTTCAAGCCATACTTTAACGGGGAGGGTGTTTGTGTGTAGCTGGAAAAAAATGTTTTCGCAGCAGGTCTTACAGGCATCCTTTTGACTCGTTTCAGCACATCTTTTCCTGGGCCTCCACAGTGAACAATCCTATACAGTGGGGTAGGTAGCATGCTGTCAACCAAATCGACGTACAGTTTTTTCTTTCTCACTGAGCACAAATACTCCAGCGAAAACCGTGCACAGAGTATTCGAAAACACGCAACTACTTCACGATAATAATCAGTCGCTCTTCTACTGATAACACTGGATGTAGTTAAAACAAATTCCGGCAGTTCTGTTGCCATTCTCGCCTGAATGACCGTGCGGAGAAAAGCATTTCGTTCATCGCGCAGCAAAAAGAACCGCGATACAATCTGTCTGATGAACAAGTGTGAGAGCCCAAGGCCTCCACTGCGAACACTGCGAAAAAGGTTTGTACGGCTGGTTCGCTCCCAAGTGGAATTCCATATAAAGGTAGCAAACACCCGGTGCACTTTTTGAACACTGACGCGAGACATGAACATTACTTGCAGTATATACCACACTTTGGCAACCAAAAAAACATTGCAAGCTGAGGATCGCGCAAACACTGATAATCTTCGGCCTTGCCATCCCTTTATATTTTCTTTCATCAATTCTGTTTGTCCGCTCCATAACTGTGTGGAGTCTTGATAGTGCTCAAGGGACACACCTAGATAAGGTGCAGGCACTGTAGTCCATTGCATTCCGGCGAAATCAGTGGGCATCGCGTCCCAACTTCCATGCCATATGCCAACACTTTTTTCGAAGTTTATCTGGGCGCCCGTGTACTTGCAGAAAGATCTTGCCAGGCGGACAGCCTCGATCACGCTTTCCTTGTCTTCACAAAAGACGGCGACGTCATCTGCATAGGCTAGCATTTTAACTTCAGCGGCGTGCAGCCTAAAACCACGTATGTTTACATCATGGATGACTGCCAAACAAAAAGGTTCGAGGTATATGGCAAAAAGCAACGGGGACAAAGGACAGCCTTGTCGTACAGACGAGCGGACTGGCACCTTCGAACTAAGGCATTTATTAATTAGAATCTGCGTTGAACACTCTTCATAAGCCATTTTAATGCCCTCTAAAATGATGTTCCCAACATTACAGTACTGCAATATAGAGAAAAGCACCTCATGTGACACCCGGTCGAAGGCCTTCGCAAGGTCGAGCTGCAACATCGCCACCCGACCCCCAATGTCATCACAACATTCTAACACATTCCTTGCAATGTGGGTGTTGGTGAAAATTGTACGGCCTTTAATGCCACACGTCTGGTGTGGCCCTACAAGCTCCTTAATCACGCTTTGGAATCGTCCAGCCAGTACTTTCATAAATATTTTGTAGTCTGTGTTGGTTAGACTTATCGGTCTGTATGAGCCTACTAAAAGAAGCTTTTCCCGGTCATCGGTTTTTGGAATCAAAACTACGTGTGACATGCGGAATGAGGGTGGCACTTTTTTAACTTCGTACGCTTCTGAGAGTAGTCTGTGCAAAATACAGGAAAACTCGTGACTGAATGATTTGTAAAACTTGGCGCCTAGGCCGTCTGGCCCTGGCGACTTTCCTGACGGCAACTCATCTATCGCCCTTTCAATCTCGGGTACACTTATTGGCATTTCAAGGCTTTCTCTAACGCCGTCTTCCAACCTTGGCATTTCGCTCATGAATTCGCTGTCGAAGCCTAGTCCAGAGCGTGTCCCATTGCCGAACAATTCCCGATAATGCTCAACGAAGGCTCTCTCGATTAAAACAGCTTCTGACGTCACCTCGTTTTGAAAACGTATCTGTTTAATCTCATTTCTTGACGCATGCCGCTTTTCGTCGCTCATTGCCCGTTTGTTTGGCATCTCACCCATCCATAACCGTTCGCTCCGAGCACGTATAACTGCAGCTTTATATCGCTCTGCGTCAATAACTTCCAGTTCATGTCTTACTTTCTTTACATTTTCCGCAACCTGATCATGAACCGTATTTTGTACGCTCAACAGAAATTCTAGCTGTCTTTGCAGCTCTCTTTGTTTCTGCAGCTCTTCATGCTGGCGGCTGCTTCCTCTTTCGATCGCAATTAACTTAACTTGGACCTTAAATTCTTCCCATGCAGCCATAAAATTGTCATGCTTGTTTGTCATCAAGTCTAATATCTTTTCCTTTACTCTGCGCACAAATGGCTCATCATCAAGCAGCTTTTGGTTGAATTTCCACGTGTTCCAGTTGAATCGTGTTCTTTTAACTTTTGCCCCCATCACGAAGCTCACTAAGCTATGATCGGTGAACGATAGTGGTGTGACATTATAACTGTTACAAAGGGGGATCAAATCTAGTGAAACATACACTCTGTCCAGCCTTGCTCGGCTGTTTCCTTGAATGTGTGTGTACTGCGGAATCGTACCGTCAGTGAAAATTTGACCCACATCTTCTATGTTGTGGTCGTCAATTAGGGAGCTCAAATAGACAGCGCTTTTGTCACGAACACGTTCCCCTCGGTTTCGATCTTCCGCAGTACAGACACAATTAAAATCACCAAGAAATATGATGTAGCGGTCACACTTTAGGTACTGCTCTATATACTCAAAATACAACACTCGGCCATTCACAATGTTCGGCGCATAAACGCATATGTGCCACCACGACGCTCCAGAAAAGAAAAAATCGACAATGAGCATGCGGCCAGTTTGACATACAGTTACACGTTCTTCAATAATGCCAGCACTCTTCCGTATAAGCAGCGCGCACCCGCCTGATGTACCATTAGCATGACATACGCACACATTGTAATGCGCCGTGAAAGGCGTCACCATGCGATCGGTCTGCTCTTGAGTTTCGACCTTAGTGTCTTGTAAGGCGACAACATCGAGTTCCTTCTCCATACACAAGCGACTGAGTTGATACTGTCTCCTTCGCGCTCCGAGGCCACGAACATTTAAAATGGCCACTCTCACTGCTGTCTCTAATTTTACCGCCATTAGTCTGTATAAGCAAGCCGATCGCCCCCCCCCCCCCAAGGTGCCGCCGGAGAACAAACCATTCCAACACTTTGTAAAAAACTTTCCAAAAACAAATGCTCAATGAAAAGCCGCTCTAACCACACGCGTACCTTTACGGTGTACGCGTAGGCTAATTCTGAAGTGGCACCCATCTCTTGACGTCGCTAGTCCGGGCGCCCCAGTAGGCGCCAGGTCCTAGGTAGGCGGTTCTGCCGCCGTCCATCTGTCCGGCGGGATGTTCGGTTTCGGGCGAATGGACGCCCGACGACTCGCCTGGGTTTTCTGCGGCGGTTCGTCTTTGGTCTCGTTGTCAAATTCCTCCTCTTGGCCGCTCGTTACGTCCCTTGCTCTCTTCGTAGCCGCACTGCTTGCACTCGTGTCTGCGATCTCCATCATTGCAGTTGCTGGCCCGTGCTCTGCTGTACTCGCCCCGGCAGAGGCGAGTTCTATGGCCGTTTCTTCTTTGCCTTTTCCGTCACTTGTCTGCACTGCAGCTTTCTGTTCAGTAGTTACTACAGTTGCCACCTTCGAGGCTATGTAAGCCTGCTCAGTGAGCATCGCAAATGTGTCGGCCGGCAGAACTTGCGCACGGAAAGACTCATCCACGTCTGCTTCATCCATTAACAGGTCAGCCACGTCCTCCCGAGGCGCCGGTCCCGTTACGGACGCGTAGGTCTTAACACACTCCGTCTCATCATGGCCGTAGCGCCGGCAAACGGCACATCTCGGGACGCGACAGTCACGTCGAACATGACCGGTGTTTCGGCATTTCAGGCAAAATGGTGCTCTGCCTGGTACAACAACTAAGGCCTGCTCACCAGCGACACGAAGTTGATGAGGCAGGTCTTCCACGGTCATACCCGTCTTCAAAACCAACGACACCGCACGCGTTGAGGATGCTTTATCTTGCACTCCGTGGACACGCCATTTCTCCCGGAAGACGTCCATGCCCTTCCCGTACGGTGAAAGGGCGGTGCGTATGTCCTCGTCCGTCACGTTGTGTAACATCCAATGCAGCTTCAGCCGCACGGCCTGGTTTGCTGGATCAACAACGATGCACCGATGTTCATTCACTTTTACTTCCTTGGCGCTTGCAAGCCTTTTGACACCTTCATCGCTCTTGAAATTCACTGCCCAAACGTGGCTCATTTGATACGCCCTTAGGGCGATAACATCCGGCAGTACGCCTAAGCTAGCCAGTGCGTCGCGGAAGTGCTCCACCCGATACGGCCTGGCACGCACATCAGCATGTAAAAACGATGTATTTAAAACAATACGACCTGTAGGCAGTTGAGGCAGCCAAACTTCATAATCCGGGTCTTCTGAGCCAAAATTCCTGGTACCGCGGCCCTGCTGGGCCGCTGAAGCCGCTCCTATGGAGCTCATGTTCGACACGTCCGCTCGCTAGCGCGGCAGAAAGCCGAATCCCACGGAGGCGGCTGCTCGGCGCTCTCCCCACCACGCATTTGCTACAGAAAATCTACCACAATAAATACAACAAAAAAGCATCAAAAGGAGAAGCTTCGCCCCCGGGAGGGCTCGAACCTCCAACCTTTCGGTTAACAGCCGAACGCGCTAGCCGATTGCGCCACGGAGGCGGCTGCTCGGCGCTCTCCCCACCACGCACATGCTACAGAAAATATACCAGAATAAATACAACAAAAAGCATCAAAAGGAGAAGCTTCGCCCCCGGGAGGGCTCGAACCTCCAACCTTTCGGTTAACAGCCGAACGCGCTAGCCGATTGCGCCACGGAGGCGGCTGCTCGGCGCTCTCCCCACCACGCACTTGCTACCGAAAATCTACCAGAATAAATACCGCAAAAAAGGCATCAAAAAGGAGAAGCTTCGCCCGCGGGAGGGCTCGAACCTCCAAGCTTTCGGTTAACAGCCGAACGCGCTATCCGATTGCGCCACGGAGGCTTTTTTTTTTCTTTATTGCCTGCTTTGACACTAGCGAAACAATACAAATGCATATATACAGTGCACCGACATCACGTCAGGCGGGATGGTCATATTAAAATTTCTTGAGGCACACCAGCTCATCAAGAATGCTAACCCCGTCTGCGGGTTCACTCTGTGCAAGATACACTTCTCGTATAAAAGAAACACTTTCAAAGAAGTTCTCTCGCGTAGAGCGTGCATTGGCGTCAGCATGACGAACAGCCATTCTCGTCTTCCACAAACTATGGAGGCCCAGGAGCATGAACATATCAAAAGGTATTCCTTGATCACTTTCAACTGGCAGGAATCGAATTCCATACGGGGTTATGGGGAGTTCTTTTTTGAGAGTGCGCTGCAAGACATCCCAATGAAATACTGCGTCCCGACAATCAATGAAGGCATGTTCAATTGTTTCGGGCTTTGTACACAGCAAGCAGTTGGTTGTCCACGGTACGAATATTCCTTTCTGTTCAAGCCATACTTTAACGGGGAGGGTGTTTGTGTGTAGCTGGAAAAAAAATGTTTTCGCAGCAGGTCTTACAGGCATCCTTTTGACTCGTTTCAGCACATCTTTTCCTGGGCCTCCACAGTGAACAATCCTATACAGTGGGGTAGGTAGCATGCTGTCAACCAAATCAACGTACAGTTTTTTCTTTCTCACTGAGCACAAATACTCCAGCGAAAACCGTGCACAGAGTATTCGAAAAGACGCAACTACTTCACGATAATAACCAGTCGCTCTTCTACTGATAACACGGGATGTAGTTAAAACAAATTCCGGCAGTTCTGTTGCCATTCTCGCCTGAATGACAGTGCGGAGAAAAGCATTTCGTTCATCGCGCAGGAAAAAGAACCGCGATACAATCTGTCTGATGAACAAGTGTGAGAGCCCAAGGCCTCCACTGCGAACACTGCGAAAAAGGTTTGTACGGCTGGTTCGCTCCCAAGAGGAATTCCATATAAAGGTAGCAAACACCCGGTGCACTTTTTGAACACTGACGCGAGACATGAACATTACTTGCAGTATATACCACACTTTGGCAACCAAAAAAACATTGCAAGCTGAGGCACGCGCAAACACTGATAATCCCCGGCCTTGCCATCCCTTTATCTTTTCTTTCATCAATTCTGTTTGTCCGCTCCATAACTGTGTGGAGTCTTGATAGTGCTCAAGGGACACACCTAGATAAGGTGCAGGCACTGTAGTCCATTGCATTCCGGCGAAATCAGTGGGCATCGCGTCCCAATTTCCATGCCATATGCCAACACTTTTTTCGAAGTTTATCTGGGCGCCCGTGTACTTGCAGAAATATATTGCCAGGCGGACAGCCTCGATCACGCTTTCCTTGTCTTCACAAAAGACGGCGACGTCATCTGCATAGGCTAGCATTTTAACTTCAGCGGCGTGCAGCCTAAAACCACGTATGTTTACATCATGAATGACTGCCAAACAAAAAGGTTCGAGGTATATGGCAAAAAGCAACGGGGACAAAGGACAGCCTTGTCGTACAGACGAGCGGACTGGCACCTTCGAACTAAGGCATTTATTAATTAGAATCTGCGTTGAACACTCTTCATAAGCCATTTTAATGCCCTCTAAAATGATGTTCCCAACATTACAGTACTGCAATATAGAGAAAAGCACCTCATGTGACACCCGGTCGAAGGCCTTCGCAAGGTCGAGCTGCAACATTGCCACCCGACCCCCAATGTCATCACAACATTCTAACACATTCCTTGCAATGTGGGTGTTGGTGAAAATTGTACGGCCTTTAATGCCACACGTCTGGTGTGGCCCTACAAGCTCCTTAATCACGCTTTGGAATCGTCCAGCCAGTACTTTCATAAATATTTGTAGTCTGTGTTGGTTAGACTTATCGGTCTGTATGAGCCTACTAAAAGAAGCTTTTCCCGGTCATCGGTTTTTGGAATCAAAACTACGTGTGACATGCGGAATGAGGGTGGCACTTTTTTAACTTCGTACGCTTCTGAGAGTAGTCTGTGCAAAATACAGGAAAACTCGTGACTGAATGATTTGTAAAACTTGGCGCCTAGGCCGTCTGGCCCTGGCGACTTTCCTGACGGCAACTCATCTATCGCCCTTTCAATCTCGGGTACACTTATTGGCATTTCAAGGCTTTCTCTAACGCCGTCTTCCAACCTTGGCATTTCGCTCATGAATTCGCTGTCGAAGCCTAGTCCAGAGCGTGTCCCATTGCCGAACAATTCCCGATAATGCTCAACGAAGGCTCTCTCGATTAAAACAGCTTCTGACGTCACCTCGTTTTGAAAACGTATCTGTTTAATCTCATTTCTTGACGCATGCCGCTTTTCGTCGCTCATTGCCCGTTTGTTTGGCATCTCACCCATCCATAACCGTTCGCTCCGAGCACGTATAACTGCAGCTTTATATCGCTCTGCGTCAATAACTTCCAGTTCATGTCATACTTTCTTTACATTTTCCGCAACCTGATCATGAACCGTATTTTATACGCCCAAAAGAAATTCTAGCTGTCTTTGCAGCTCTCTTTGTTTCTGCAGCTCTTCATGCTGGCGGCTGCTTCCTCTTTCGATCGCAATTAACTTAACTTGGACCTTAAATTCTTCCCATGCAGCCATAAAATTGTCATGCTTGTTTGTCATCAAGTCTAATATCTTTTCCTTTACTCTGCGCACAAATGGCTCATCATCAAGCAGCTTTTGGTTGAATTTCCACGTGTTCCAGTTGAATCGTGTTCTTTTAACTTTTGCCCCCATCACGAAGCTCACTAAGCTATGATCCGTGAACGATAGTGGTGTGACATTATAACTGTTACAAAGGGGGATCAAATCTAGTGAAACATACACTCTGTCCAGCCTTGCTCGGCTGTTTCCTTGAATGTGTGTGTACTGCGGAATCGTACCGTCAGTGAAAATTTGACCCACATCTTCTACGTTGTGGTCGTCAATTAGGGAGCTCAAATAGACAGCGCTTTTGTCACGAACACGTTCCCCTCGGTTTCGATCTTCCGCAGTACAGACACAATTAAAATCACCAAAAAATATGATGTAGCGGTCACACTTTAGGTACTGCTCTATATACTCAAAATACAACACTCGGTCATTCACAATGTTCGGCGCATAAACGCATATGAGCCGCCACGACGCTCCAGAAAAGGAAAAATCGACAATGAGCATGCGGCCAGTTTGACATACAGTTACACGTTCTTCAATAATGCCAGCACTCTTCCGTATAAGCAGCGCGCACCCGCCTGATGTACCATTAGCATGACATACGCACACATTGTAATGCCCCGTGAAAGGCGTCACCATGCGATCGGTCTGCTCTTGAGTTTCGACCTTAGTTTCTTGTAAGGCGACAACATCGAGTTCCTTCTCCATACACAAGCGACTGAGTGGATACTGTCTCCTTCGCGCTCCGAGGCCACGAACATTTAAAGTGGCCACTCTCAATGCTGTCTCTAATTTTACCGCCATTAGTCTGTATAAGCAAGCCGATCGCCCCCCCCCCCCCCCCAAGGTGCCGCCGGAGAACAAACCATTCCAACACTTTGTAAAAAGCTTTCCAAAAACAAATGCTCAACGAAAAGCCGCTCTAACCACACGCGTACCTTTACGGTGTAGGCGTAGGCTAATTCTGAAGTGGCACCCATCTCTTGACGTCGCTAGTCCGGGCGCCCCAGTAGGCGCCAGGTCCTAGGTAGGCGGTTCTGCCGCCGTCCGTCTGTCCGGCGGGATGTTCGGTTTCGGGCGAATGGACGCCCGACGACTCGCCTGGGTTTTCTGCGGCGGTTCGTCTTTGGTCTCGTTGTCAAATTCCTCCTCTTGGCCGCTCGTTACGTCCCTTGCTCTCTTCGTAGCCGCACTGCTTGCACTCGTGTCTGCGACGTCCATCATTGCAGTTGCTGGCCCGTGCTCTGCTGTACTCGCCCCGGCAGAGGCGAGTTCTATGGCCGTTTCTTCTTTGCCTTTTCCGTCACTTGTCTGCACTGCAGCTTTCTGTTCAGTAGTTACTACAGTTGCTACCTTCGAGGCTATGTAAGCCTGCTCAGTGAGCATCGCGAATGTGTCGGCCGGCAGAACTTGCGCACGGAAAGACTCATCCACGTCTGCTTCATCCATTAACAGGTCAGCCACGTCCTCCCGAGGCGCTGGTCCCGTTACGGACGCGTAGGTCTTAACACATTCCGTCTCATCATGGCCGTAGCGCCGGAAAACGGCACATCTCGGGACGCGACAGTCACGTCGAACATGACCGGTGTTTCGGCATTTCAGGCAAAGTGGTGCTCTGCCTGGTACAACAACTAAGGCCTGCTCACCAGCGACACGAAGTTGATGAGGCAGGTCTTCCACGGTCATACCCGTCTTCAAAACCAACGACACCGCACGCGTTGAGGATGCTTTATCTTGCACTCCTTGGACACGCCATTTCTCCCGGAAGACGTCCATGACCTTCCCGTACGTTGAAAGGGCGGTGCGTATGTCCTCGTCCGTCACGTTGTGTAACATCTAATGCAGCTTCAGCCGCACGGCCTGGTTTGCTGGATCAACAACGATGCACCGATGTTCATTCTTTTTTACTTCCTTGGCGCTTGCAAGCCTTTTGACACCTTCATCGCTCTTGAAATTCACTGCCCAAACGTGGCTCATTTGATACGCCCTTAGGGCGATAACATCCGGCAGTACGCCTAAGCTAGCCAGTGCGTCGCGGAAGTGCTCCACCCGATACGGCCTGGCACGCACATCAGCATGTAAAAACATTGTATTTAAAACAATCCGACCTGTAGGCAGTTGAGGCAGCAAAACTTGATAATCCGGGTCTTCTGAGCCAAAATTCCTGGTACCGCGGCCCTGCTGGGCCGCTGAAGCCGCTCCTATGGAGCTCATGTTCGACACGTCCGCTCGCTAGCGCGGCAGAAAGCCGAATCCCACGGAGGCGGCTGATCGGCGCTCTCCCCACCACGCACTCGCTACAGAAAATCTACCAGAATAAATACAACAAAAAAAGCATCAAAAGGAGAAGCTTCGCCCCCGGGAGGGCTCGAACCTCCAACCTTTCGGTTAACAGCCGAACGCGCTAGCCGATTGCGCCACGGAGGCGGCTGCTCGGCGCTCTCCCCACCACGCACTTGCTACAAAAAATCTACCAGAATAAATACAGCAAAAAAAGCATCAAAATGAGAAGCTTCGCCCCCGGGAGGGCTCGAACCTCCAACCTTTCGGTTAACAGCCGAACGCGCTATCCGATTGCGCCACGGAGGCGGCTGCTCGGCGCTCTCCCCACCACGCACTTGCTACAGAAAATCTACCAGAATAAATACAGCAAAAAAAGCATCATAAAGGCGAAGCTTCGCCCCCGGGAGGGCTCGAACCTCCAACCTTTCGGTTAACAGCCGAACGCGCTATCCGATTGCGCCACGGAGGCGGCTGCTCGGCGCTCTCCCCACCACGCACATGCTACAGAAAATCTACCAGAATAAATACAACAAAAAAAGCATCAAAAGGAGAAGCTTCGCCGCCGGGAGGGCTCGAACCTCCAACCTTTCGGTTAACAGCCGAACGCGCTAGCCGATTGCGCCACGGAGGCGGCTGCTCGGCGCTCTCCCCACCACGCACATGCTACAAAAAATCTACCAGAATAAATACAACAAAAAAGCATCAAAAAGGAGAAGCTTCGCCCCCGGGAGGGCTCGAACCTCCAACCTTTCGGTTAACAGCCGAACGCGCCAGCCGATTGCGCCACGGAGGCGGCTGCTCGGCGCTCTTCCCACCACGCACATGCTACAAAAAAATCTACCAGAATAAATACAGCAAAAAAGTATCAAAAAGGAGAAGCTTCGCCCCCGGGAGGGCTCTAACCTCCAAGCTTTCGGTTAACAGCCGAACGCGCTAGCCGATTGCGCCACGGAGGCTTTTTTTTTTCTTTATTGCCTGCTTTGACAGAAATACACAAAAACAAAAACATGAGTACACGTATAAAATACATCAGTCACACTTGACTGACTTAGTCATATTAAAATCTTTTACAATTTACAAGGTCACCAAGAATATCCACCCATTCAGCAGGCTCGGTTTGCGCTTGATAATGTTCTCTAACTTCTGCAACACTGAGAATGAAATTTTCACGTGTCGTGCGAACATTTATATCAGCATGGCGGACCGACATTCTTGTCTTCCACAAGCTGTGGAGGCTCAGGAGCATGAACGTATCGTACGGTATTTCACCTTGATTATCAGTGGCCAAGAAACGTATACCTATCGGTGTGATTGGAAGATCTTTTTTGAGCGTTCGTTGTAGGATGTCCCAATGAAATATGGCATCCCAACAGTCAATGAAAGCATGATCAATGGTCTCCGGTTTTTTGCAGAGCAAGCAGTTAGCTGTCCATGGCACGTAAACCCCTTTCTGTTCTAACCATGTCTTTACTTGCAATGTATTTGTATGCAATTTAAAAGAAAACTTTTAACTGTAGATCTTACGGGCATCCTTCTTACTCTCTTCAAAACGTCATTTCCTGGTCCTCCACAGTTTACAGTTCGGTATATAGGTATTGGCATCATAACATCCACTAAATCCTTATAGAGCTTTTCCTTTGTGATGGTACATAAATATTCCAAAGAAAACCTCGCATGCAAGATACGAAAAGACATAACCACTTCACGCATATATCCAGTCACACTTTGCCCTCTGTCTTCACAAGACGCTATAATGAACTCTGGCAGAGCTTTTGCCAGCCGTACCTGAATTACTGTTCGCAAGAAACCATCACTTTGGTCTCGTAAAAGAAAAAGCGCGACACAAGCTGCTTGATATACAAGTGAGCGAGACCCAGTCCACCACTGCGAACTGACCGAAACAAATTACTGCGGCTGACCCTTTCCCAACTGGAACCCCAAATAAACACAGCGAATACCCTATGTATCTTTTGCACATTCACTCTAGCCATGAACAGAATTTCCATTACATACCACACTTTTACTAAAAACAAGTTACAAGCACTAGAGCAGCCGAGCATTGACAAGCCTCGTCCCATCCACCCACCTGCTTTTTCCTTCATCTTATCAGTTTCGTCCAACCAGTAATCCTTGCTGTCTTTGTAATGCTGGAGTGTCACTCCCAGATATTTTGCTGGTGTGGTCGTCCAGCGTGCCGATGCAAAACAATCTGGCGTTACGTCCCAATGACCATGCCATATGCCACAGCTTTTTTCCCAATTTATTTCAGATCCTGTTTGCTTGCAGTACTCTTTTGCCATGCGAACGACTTCTCGGATACTTTCGTGATCATCGGAGAAAACAGCAATGTCATCCGCGTACGCCAACAATTTTACTTCGGTCCTTTGCAGTCTAAATCCTCTAATATTCTCGCTACGGATCACGGCTAAACAGAATGGCTCAAGGTACACCGCAAAACGCAGGGGCTGAGCGGACATCCTTGCCGGACGCTGGATTTGACTGAAATCCTTTCACTCAGGTTTTTATTAATGATAATCTGTATAGTACAGTCCCGATATGCCATTTTTACTCCTTCCATAATAACATTGCCAACGTTTACGTAATTAAGAATAAGAAACAGCACTTCATGTGACACTCGATCAAATGCCTTCGCTAGGTCGAGCTGCAGCATGGCAACTCGACCTGAAAAGGCGTCACAGCATTCGAGTACACTGCGTGCCACATGAGTGTAGGTG